>NC_134702.1:124131281-124336281 GCF_043290135.1 Rhipicephalus microplus
AACGCCACTGTACAGCTGGGGATCTCAAGTCTGAGCCCTACGATCTCGGTTCCTTCGGCATCCCGCAGGGCTAAGTCGTCTCCCCACTGATGTTTAACATTGCAATTTGCGGCCTTGCTGCACAGCTCTCAAACCAAGAAGGCATCAAGTTCACCATTTATGTAGACTACATTACCATATGGAGTGTCGGTCGCTTGAAGGGCTCTGTGGAGAGTTCTCCTCAAGAGGACGTCGACTGTGTTGAAGTCAATATAAAGGAAATAGGCCTCAACCTCTAGCTGGAAAAGTCCGAACTTCTCTTATATCGACCCCCGAGACGGGGACCCATACCCTAAAGCTGGCAACAACTGACCGACATCGGCATTAGGCTGCACATCGAATCAGGGCAGCGTCTGCACACGGCATAGGGGCAGTTTTTAAATGCTTCGCATTTAACTACTGCCACTTGGTGCGCGTACCCTATCATCGTTAGACTGTCCACCACAACAATGTCTACCGACAAACTTAAGTACACTCAGTGAGCTTATGGATCATAGCCCTCACAAGTCCCGTTAAGTAGAGTGAACATGTCGTTACATGACAGCACACATTCTCTGGGACCAACGAAGACATTACCGCACCAGATTATCTCAAACAAGCTGCCGTTGCACGCCCAAACACATGCTCAAAATATCTTTACATCCCGTAACAGCTACGCTCCAGATTTGGTGTAAATAATGCCACATTTTATGAAAATTGAACAAATACTCGACTATGTACAGAGCTACATGCATCCGTACCTAAAAGTCGAAGTCCAGGAAGAGCTACCTGTTTAAAACTCAACGCTCAAGTTAATGCGTCTCAGACCAGTCTAACGACACTGTTGAGACGATTAGGAAGGACCCGGGAGAAAGACGCCTTGAACGGTGTTCACCGAAACGCGTCTGTGTACCGCTGTATGAGAACACTTGTGCGCTCAGTGGAATATCTACTAGCCACAGATATAATGTGCTCTACTACAGCGCAACAAGAAAATCACCCGAAACCTAGGTCTTGCGAGACGTATAGAGACATGAGTGGCTGAACGATGCTTGCCGGCATGGGAAGTTTGGAAACATCTTGCTTTGATTTGAAATCGTTTGGTGGACTTGACCTTTTAGAGCACGTGTTCTCTGAAAGCATATGAATGTTTTGTTAAAAGCACTAGTTCACTCTCTACTAATTAAATTAGGCCACGCCAGTTGTCCACCTTTTTCAATCTTAGCTGTTGATTTGGTGTAGTGTTCAGCAGAATCTGACTTTTATTGGGATCATATTGCCCCAACGCGTCATCATACATGGTCTCCCACACATGTGACCGCATTTTGTTGGATTGCAGGTGTGCTCGTACCTTTTTCCATATCTGTCTCGAACATACCATATCTGTCCTGACACTCGAAATGGAGCATTTATGCTCTAAGAGCCAGTCCTTCACATGGTCCCCACAAATCTTATACCGCTAGATATCCCATCCAATATACGACCACCATTTCAGAACCTTCTTTGAGGCATTTGCTGCCATCATCCTGGTCACCATTAGAATCTCCTTCGTTAGGGCAATTCTGAGGCAATCGTACTTCAGTACAGATGCCCATCTTCTGCGAAATTCCACAACATATCTTGAAGGAAACTTCCCTGTTCTTCGCTTTTAAAGTGATCCTCTTCCTCATCGAACTGCACAAAACTCTTTCTAGCCTTGCGCGCCTCGACAACTATGCATGGTTTATTGGCCAGTTTACGCTTAGGAAAGAGATCCTCTGTTGCTGTCACAGTGAATAGTCCAGGTAAACATCGAGATAAAATTGTTTCTCTTGAAGCGCATCCTTTGTGGTTCGCAAACTTGTTTGCATTGGTGGGGAATACTCATTCGCGACCACCAAGTCTCTTTGACTACCACAACGCTCCTCAGCTTCCGCAAGACAAAAGCGAAGCGAAAAACTTTTCTCCTGCTATACCGCCTTCTCGCGAGCCAACTCCGCCTCCTGTTTTCATGCACATGCATCACGTTCTTCCTGCTATTGACGTGCACGTGAATCGCACTTTTCCTGCTAGCGACGTGCACGCACTTCGCTCTTTCTCGGTGACACGCTCCTCTCTCGCACGAACTTCTTTCTCGCACATCCACTGCCACAGTCGATCTACAGTTAGGGCTAACTTGTCAGTGACGCTACTTGACTCTCTCGAATCCATGTGGTGCTTGTTATGTTCCACATGAGAAGGCAGAAATTAGCCTCCCCGCACGTTGGGCACCATTGTGATGGATTTATTTGGAATATGTGAATTACGAGGAATCCAGTTGCGTCATTTGATCAAAACGTACTTAACAAAGACATTGAAGCTGTTTTCTGTTCTGGCTGGCTTCCCTAAAACAACACATGAACATAACACACGCAACACACGCTTGTAATAACAAAACATCCTAACGCGTTGGTACAGAACTCCAAGTCGAAAAAGCAAGTTTAGTCCAACCGCAACGAAAATTGCACCGGCGAGTGCGAGTGTACTGAAGTGTGGCAGACGTCTACCGCCAGAAGATACGTGCACGGAGAGTGCCTTCGTTAGAGGAATCTGGCGAAGAACAGGGCCATGCTTATATGGGTGCACGACGGAGCGGGTAGATACCGAAGACAGGGCTGACGAAGTCGGGCAGTCTTCATCTCAGACGCGTAGATCAGGGGCCACAGCGAAGCGCTCTGGCTAATGCCCGACAGTGAACCCGCTGACTCTGTAGACAGTGGAAGATGGATGTCAAGCGAAGCTGGCTGCTCCGACCCTAGACCTCTGCCAGGCACTCGGGGCAAACCACGACCGTGACGCTGACGGGCTTCCTCCCCCCTGCTTTTCCCCGAACGGACCAAGAGCTGCTTGCCGACTGCTTGGAACTCCGTGGGTCTACTCAACGGCTTCTCATTTGGGCCTGGTGGGATACCGCGTCAGCGATTGATCAGGGATATTGAAGTATAGTGTTGTTCACATGTTGGTACCTGGAATCACTGTGGTGAATTCCTATTGGGCCACTTGCACGTCAATACCTTGCGCCGCACTTCTCGTGCTCGACATTTTTTGAAGTCGCCCCGCCACGGTGGTCTAGTGGCTAAGGTACTTGACTGCTGACCCACAGGTCGCGCGATCAAATCCCGGCGGCGGCGGCTACATTTCCGATAGAGGCGGAAATATTGTCCATCTGCTCATATTTGGGTGCACTTTAAGAGCCTCAGGTGCTTGAAATTTCCGGAGTGGTCCACTACGGCATCTGTCTTAATCATATGGTGGTTTTGGAACATTGAACTTCACTTATCAATCGTTTATCAATCAACAAATCACTTCTTTGAAGTCGTTGTTATTGTTCGGCAACTCCTATGGCGCACACTTTAAGCGCTCACAAAAGATCATACCTACTCATTATTCCAAGGCCGGTGAACTATCACAGCACCAGAGCCAGAGCTAGATCACAGCACTACAGTTATTTATTAAAATTTTATGCATGCATCAACGCATCAGAAATAAAAAAATCGCAGCATAACTACGAAGTGAATGATGATGAGTGGGCGAAGAGTCTGTCTGTCTGTTTGTCTGTCTGTATGTCTGTCTGTATGTCTGTCTGTATGTCTGTCTGTATGTCCGTCCGTCCGTCCGTTCATCTGTTTGTCCGTGAACTATACGAAAACCCCTAACGCAATCTAGAGAAAATATTTACTAGTAGATATGCAAACAACGTGGTCTATTTAGTGATTCGTAAGCCATAGGTGGCTACATACTGATACTATACAACCACAACTACTAATTTCACTACTGCTACTACTACTACTACGCCACAACTACTACTACAGAAAAGGAAACGACCCACGGGCTAAAGAGCTTCAGTCTTAAGAAACGGCAACTCCAACGGCAATTGTAATCTTAGCAAGGAGGCACGCGAAGGGCTACCAAGAAACTTGTGCACGGGACGATCTTGAGACGGGGGTGCGAGCGTGCTTAGCGCCGCATGTGAACAGTATAGGTTCGAACCTGCGCGGTAGCGTTATTTCGAATCAAACGTGGTGGGATGAGAAGCGATTGATGAGAAGCAATAAAGAATCGTTCTCTTTTACATCGCGGGTTAATTGGTCTTGGCCAGGACCACATAAAAATTTGTATAACCTAAAAAATTGTGCAAGCCACGATCATATTACTTAAGTTCCACTGTATGCCTGGGAATAAGATCTCGTGAATGCAGCACTAGGAAAATCAAGCGAAAGTAACGTAAAGATAACGAGCACTACCGGAACTTGGTTGATTGTTCTAGTTAATTTAGGATGACATCTGTTATGATACCTGTTGTCGTAGAAAAAGAAAGATAAAATAGCTCCATTATATGAGGCAGTAGGCTTCTTCAACACTAATGATATTAAGGTCTCATTCACGTCCCAAAACAAGGACATGGCAATCAGTGATGCGATGTTGGAAGGCTCTGAAAATTTCAACCATCTGGTGGTCTCTAACATGCTCCGACATCATACTTTACGCGGGCCCTTTCGCCTCCGCCTAAATGCGAGCGGTGCGGCCGGGATCAAGGTCACCACCTTTCGACCAGCTGCCGAGCACTATACCTACGGTCTGCTATGGTTGGCATTAAAGCTATAGCTGCAAGTTCTTCCAAATAGCCTGTTTCGACAGCACCACATCTTTTCGTTGTGAACAAGAAAACGTTTCCTGTAGTAATAATAGGGACTCTATGAGCTAGGCTGGGTGCCCTCGGTGACTTAGTTTCGGGATTACATATTTGAAAAGCCTTTCAGGTGTCCATAATAGAGTAATGGGACCAACATATTCACAAAACGCCATGATACGCACTGCCGAAGCGTTTTGTTGTTTGTTTTAGTATTGTTAAAGGGGCCCAGAAACGCTTTTTCAGAACCATCAGTAAACGCTGCTGATTGGCGTGAGAGGCTCCTAAGAACGTCGAAACGAAATATAAAGGGGCCCCGAATTCACAAATAACTCTCAAACTCAGCTAAAAATGCTCCTTGTTCCCTCCGCAGTTACAAACACAGTTAACCTTGACATAACCACCGAGTAAAGCGCCAATGGCCGTCGACATAGAGCTTGGTAGTGTGTATTTGCAGTGCGGCACTTGGTCTATTCTTGGCTCCACACTAGAAGCGCGATCCCACGTAGCATCTTAAGTGCACTTTGAAGGAGTACACCTAGCCGCGATTGTCACTTGCACGCTGTCACACGAGCAAGTTTAGTGTCACTCGCTGCAAAGTACACTTGCCGGCAAGTGCGTTACCCAACATCACTTCACTGCGACTGCTGCGATGAAGTGTGAAGCTTCGGTACCAGTGGCTTGTACAAAAAGACTCTGTTGCCTAAAGCGGTGCTCATAATATATTTAAATCATTGTTTTTGTTATGAGACTTATTGTTATGTGTAAAACAAGTCACAAAATAACACAGTAACCTCGCTACTTTCACTATCGGGTGTTTGCGGCCACGTCCGCTAGGAGAATGCGGCAGCACACAGTAATGGTTGCGTCCGTCACGTTGTTTACGTCCAGGTACACCTGCACATATGCAGGTGAGCTGTTCTCTATTCATTTAGGCTGGCATGTGCCCCAGGTGCTATTTCACAAAGACAACGTCGTCCGAAGATGTGACACAGGCACAAAAATAACAAATATACGTTGTGCTACAAATTCCTCAATCACCACTGCCGTCATTGCCTAAGTACACTTCGCTTTCTCGTGTAGCAGCGAACCATCAAAATGACACTTCGCGAGCGGAAGTACACTCGCTCAAAAAGTACTTAAGTTGCCACGTGTGACAGAGGTATTACTGCGGCCGCCATGAATGCCACCACGGGTCCACGCTCTCACTCGCAGTCACGGTGTACGTCAGCGACGCGTTTGAAAAAAACTTAAAGAACTGATTTTCGCTTTAAGACGCGTGCTGATTAACACATGGCTGTTCTTGCCTCTTTGTCACCACCTATCTCTCGTCACGACCAGCTGCAAACTAAACAACAGAAACCAAAAACGATCCTCCACCAAGTGATGTGGACCATCGTGTCTGGTGCCGTAAAATAGAGCTTGCTTATTTGTAAAACACAGTGCACCTTCATGTATTAGTTTGAAAAGTGAAGCAGTTAAGCACAAAACTGCTTCTCAGATGCATCTCTAACCTTTACAGTGCGGCACGTGTAATATGTGCACATGAACATGATGCATGGAACGGTGCATAGATCTATAAAGTCGCGCTTATCTTTGCCGTTATAGCGTATTCATATGAAACAGGTGGAGGAACAAGTTTTTTCTGACTTTGCTAACCATACTTTGGTGTATGTATATTGGGGCTATCTATATATGCAATGTCTATAATGTTGACTAATCATATGCTTCACCATGCAAGGGGCATTTCCTGAAGAAAGAATTACGGATGATATTGAGTGTTTCAATTTGGTGTTTCACCCCCCTAGGCTCCTGTGTGTTATCTCTTCTGGCTGAGGTATTGCATCTCCCAAAAAATATATATCTTGTTAAATATCGAACACACGTTTTCTGTTGCTTGAACTAACACTTCCAATAGAAGAGCGACGCTACTCATTCTTCGAATCTTTCCGAGTTTCTGCAAGCTATATTATTTTGCTGTGAAAGCACTCGCCATTGTGTGAGAATTATTATGTTAACAAAGTGTTTCACTCGGTAACGATTTGTACTGTTTTTATCACAGACGTCGGATCTCGTGAACTGGATGAGATCCTTGAAGCTGGACTTACTTGACAGGCACACACTCGCTACTGTAAATCCAGTTGAGATGATGGTGCGTGGTTCTCTTGACCTTGGTGTCGAGGCTGTGATCTCACTTACCTTTTACGGCAGGGCTTTTGTGCTCGGAAAGAGACTGATGGAGGTGAGCAACAAATTTTATTGCATAACATGCTGCACAGATGTCTAGACCATTCGCTGTGATATATTGCATGTATAAGATAAGAAATTGTGACGAAGGTCAATCACTTGATGTAGAAGTCAACTGTTCCTCCGAACGAAAACGTCGTACCGTATGTCCGCTTCATCCGGGGTGTCTGATGGAGGCTATTACGCTCGAAATTGGCAACTTTTGAAGCAGTATGGCGATTAAGTAATAGGTGGTTGCCTTCTTCGTCATTTTCAGGTACTTTTGAACTTTCACTTTTTGACATTTAGCAGCCCGTTCGATATTTTATTATGCCAAAACACCCAAGTTATTTGTTCCCGGCGGTGTACTACAAAGTAACCTGAGAGTAGGGATTTCGATAAGTTAAAAATAAAACGAAAGCCAAGCAAAGAAAATCTTAAAGGGAGTAGGTGATGTAGATAATTTAGGCACCTAGGATTAATACCGAGATGTCCAAACAATGGACCGGATAAATAAATAAGATACTATGTTCAGCAGCTGTCAATCGTAGGCTTAATTGATTTGTGGGGTTTAACGTCCCAAAACCACCATATGATTATGAGAGACGCCGTAGTGGAGGGCTCCGGAAATTTCGACCACCTGGGGTTCTTTAACGTGCACCCAAATCTGAGCACACGGGCCTACAACATTTCCGCCTCCATCGGAAATGCAGCCGCCGCAGCCGGGAATCGAACCCGCGACCTGCGGGTCAGCAGCCGAGTACCTTAGCCACTAGACCACTGCGGCGGGGCAATCGTAGGCTTACATTGAATACCACGGCAACTTCTTTACACTCCGTTCATCCTGATGAACCGCAATGAACATCTCACCTTGAAAAGTGGACGTACGTACTCGATGATGTTGCTCGTTCTATGTCAAGCGTTTGCCAGATGTATGGTTGATGTGTGTTCGATGCACGTGCTATCTGTGAGCTGAGAATGCTGAGCAAGACGAATTTGTCACGGTAGTTATATAAACTTGAAACTCTTGAACATAGCAACCATTGCTCGGTGACTGGTGTGAGAGATCAATTATTCGTGAGGTGCAGACGGAGGCATTCCAAGTGAGTTATATTCAGTCTAGCAATCATTTCAGAACTCCAGCTTACTCGGCAGCCCTCCGTCATTACGAAAGTGTTTAATGTTACCATTTTTTAACAACTCAAGTTTGTTGCACTGGAACTTGGCAACTCTAGAGAACTGCAACTCGCCTACAGACGCACACTATTCTTGTATCACTGCTAGAAACCAGAGCCCTAAATTCTATGCACTCAACAGTGACGTTAGGTTCACACCAGAAAGGGTACAATGCTTTGGCAGGAAAGTTGCAAGGGCTCTTGCCTCTGGGTTTAAGAAGACTCAAGGCTTTAGATTTTACTTGCCCCTATATTGAAACAATCGTGCATTGTACTTCGCCCACGACAACCCAGTGAATTATGTCCAAAGATGCGAATGCCTTTGTTTATGTAGCGATGAGGTTTATTGAACCTCAATGTACTTTGTTGAGATTACTGCGATCCTGGAGCTCTGCCCTCGTAATTTGGCTGAGTGAAAATCGCACAAGATGACTGTCCCAGTCACCTCCCTACCCTGCGCCTCCACCAAATAAGATTAGCTTTGTTGAACCGGAGAATCCGCGACGAGGTCACAACGGAAAAGAACCGTACGGCAAGACTGGCATAGGCGGCACAAGTTCTCGCGCAAGCAGAACGCGGGGCCATTCGGTTTTTTCCAAAAACTCATACACATTGGTGCATATACTTCACTACAATGCTAACAATAATAATGAAGATAACGATGATAGTTATAACTCTCGCTGCACCCTCTGAAGTGGACTGGCAGTTCTCGGCAAGCCACTCACGATAGATATCACGGGGCGTCACGCATGTGGAGTATTCACGCTTCTGTCATGCATTAATACAACGGTTAGAATCACTCTTTCACCGGCATGGCTATTGTACAAGACCTCATTACGCAGCAATTTCAAGAATATGAGTGACTTTCTGTCAATATTCTTGAATTCCACGCATGATTCCTTATTTATACTATGGCTCCAAGCACGTATATCATTCGCTACAGCGAATCAGTACAGAGGTATACAGCAACGTGTCCTCCTCCTGTATGTCAACGAAAACACATGTCAATATAAAGTGGGAAGGCTCACCATTAAACACTGATACACTTAATGTGAAGCCGCCAACAAGAAGGGGAGTCTTCACGAAGCAGCATGCACATACGTGAAACTAATGGATAATGTTGCGGAGAGAGATTCTGGCGAAAACGCACAAGTAGGGCAACACTGCTTAAAATTAAACAAATTAAGGGGTGGTGCAATCAATTGAAAATGAATTTTCTAGACAGATGTTTGGAAATGAGTTTCATAGTGTTCCGCTACAATCCAAATTACGTGTCTGCTAAGTGTGCCTCAAATTTCTGGACACCTTCATATGTCCTCCACAGCTACAGAGTTTAACGGCCCAGTATTTTTATTCATAGGGACTCCGTGAGTTTGTGTAGTGCAAGGCACGGCTAGTGGCTTGCCCTACAGAGCTTACATAGTTGCCGTTAGCATCAAAGTATATTACGTAAAACATTGACTATTTCCTGTGCATTATTAGATGGACTACAGCAAACAACAGTCAATGTGGCGATCCGAGAATCACGGCTTGAATGACTACGTACTATTTTTGGCAGAGTTTGGTGCAACTTCGTATTCTGCCTATGACCTCGCTTCGAAGCTACGTGGATACGAAAACCAACGTGAGATATTCTATTTTATTTCAAAGGGCGATAATTAGAGCGAAGCGTGTGTACAATCCTTCAAAAAAGATATTGCATGGCCCTTCCTATGTGATCGCATTGTTATTGATGAAGGAAACTCGATGGAGGAAATGAAGTACACCGACCAAATAAAAACACAGTGGAAGAAGCTGAAAAGAAAGCGGAAATCAGAATTTTATACAGAATCGTTGTTAACATGGCTTCCTTTAACACGTGCTATTTCTATTGCATAATTTTCTGATTTTTTCACTTGCTTTACCAGAAGGGGCAAAACAAACGTTTTACTTTGTCGCTAACATCTGCTTACTAATTGTTTTGAAATCTAGCACATACCAATACATAGAGCACCGAATATTGTTATGAGACGGCAACTGTGTCTTGAAACACACTTCAGCATGAGGCATAGGGGATGAAGCCGCTGCAGCAAGTCTTTTTAAAGCGTCATTTGCACTGTTAGATAAAGTTCGCACAACACAAGCGGTCACTGTAAAAGTACACCTGAAATCTTTTCAACACAAAGTGGTAAATGTTAAGAACTTCAATCTAAATAAAACTGTACAGTGTTCAGTTTCCAGGCATGCTGTGCCTGGTCAATTCGCATTTGCCAGTGGAAAACTACAGGCTCCACGTGCACTACACATTAAGGCAAACAGCTGTTGTGCATGAGCTGCAAATTGAAGTCTTGGTGCCACAGTGGCCTGTAAATATCCATTTGCTCGTGATCGTGAAGTAGGCGCTGCCTGGACACAAGAACAGTCAAGAAGTATAACAAAGCACAAAGAACTTCTGCTAATCGCATTACAGCATATTTCAAAATGTGTGCATGTCGATTTACCACAATCTTCATAGTGAAAGAGCAATAATTACTCTGCTTTGTAGCTCTCGTGCAAGGTACACCGCAGGTTTTGTGAAATCGTCGAACGCCCTCGCGTGGGTATGGAGTCGGTCCTGCTGAGCGCGCAGTGCTATACCAGACAGAGATACGTAACTGACCCTGACCAAATGGTTGTCGCAGCTTGGAGCAAACCTCATAAAAAATCACATGTACTAGAGTTGTCGTAGCTTTTTTCATTATTCGTTTGCGGTGCCTTCTTTCGCTAGCATGAAAGCTGCAAAATTAGAGCGCAACTCGCACCTCAGTTCCCAGAAGTCATCTTTCTTTACGCAGTCGACGACATATCACGAGCGACATACACCAGCGAACAAACAACGGAATTCGTTTTTGAGCTAAGCAAGCGCACGTCTCCATACGTTTCAAAAGGTACGAAACTTTTCTTTCATTTTCAACTGGCGTCTCTAGCTTTAAACACGCCCCCCCCCCCCCCACACACACACACACATATATATATATATATATATATATATATATATATATATATATATATATATATATATATATATATATATATATATATATATATATATAGTTTTTGCTACAGTGCTGTGGTGACTTATATGTTCAGCAGATTAGTTTGCATGGGTGCGACGCTTGAACACAGCGATACTGCAGGCACAATAATTGGCGCGCACAATACAGAAAAGCAAAATACCTGTGTTCTTCAGAAGTCGCACAATCGAAAAGCTGGAACAAGTGTTATTTGTTCTTCATAAATTTCTTGTTATCAAAATAACTACGTGGGAGCCACGTTGAATGACAGCACACAATATCTTAACCCGTAAAAAAAACTAAGCCTAATCACAGTTAAGATAAAACTGTAGAAGTTTTGCTTGACCATAACGTTTCAAGTTGTACGGTGTTCAGCCTAGACATGGAAGGCCTGTTTTTTTTTCTTGCCTATGGTGTCGCATAGACTGTGTGAAAGAAACCATTGTCGCCGACAATGATGAAAAGGTGTTTCAAAAATAATCTTATACTAATATAAAACAATACTCCACAGTTGTTTCGTTTGGGCAGAATCTGTCCGCACAAAACTCTAGTATCTCTATCGAGTCAAGGGTAGCACACTACGATGGAGTATATTTTTTGCTAAAGTAGATTGAACATTTGAGCAATATTTTAAGGGTATCGTAATGCATGTTTTCAGATACGTCGACGATTGGTGTTCGTCGACCCGCCAACTTTATGGAGTCTATGTTCCAGGCTCTAAGAATTCTTAAGCAAAGGGTCGGATGTTTGTGCTTTACTTGTGAAGTCCCAGGACACAATGTCTTGCAATATTTTTATCCTTCATTACAGATCTAGAGGGACAATGTTTTTGCTGGTCTTTTCCCTCCGTTCAGCAAGACCATTTTTACGCTATCACTCTCTTCATTAGAAAATTGTTAAGAATCATTTGGCCTCGTCTTGTGTTAGTTCGACTTTAAAGAAGTCCAATCCTCACAATGTAGGTGAAAGATTTTTACGGCAGGTGTTCAGATTGGAAGCGCCTTGCTTCCCGTGCTTGGTCCTTGCTTCCACATTTCAATGGCTCTTGCATAACCTGAAGAGGGAACAAAAAGAGGTTCTTGACGCTTCAGGTGTGGCTTCAGAGCGGCGAAAAACGTTCGTCGTTGTCCCATACATGGGCGCCATGTTCCACCGTATGACAAGGACGGCCAGTAATTATAACATAAATGTTGTCTTTTGTGCTAGCAAGATGCTAGGCAGCTTCTGCGCGAGGCTTGACAAAAGAAAGCAGAAGGCGCAGGCCACTGTCAGGGCTGAAGGTTGTGTTGCGAACGAAGTTATCGGAAGAAGCAGAAGCAGGAGAAAGTTTCTATGTGGACCCCAAGCCCAGGAAATCGGCCCGTTTACAGCCTCGAGGGTGAGATCGGCACGCGCTGAGCTGGGTATAACTTGACACTGAGGGGCAGCTACGGGTGTCACGAAGGAGAGCACGGGACAACGCTTGGCCACCGGAGGAGACGAAGAGTGGAGAAGACGATGCGGTGATGGAGTCAGTAGCAAACCACCCTCCGTGTTGAGAAGAACTCTTTCACTCATTGTGTGTTTTCGTAGCAATTTTGTTTGTTCATAATTAAGTAGTTGATCGTTACTGAAACAACGCGTCGGTATTTATTTTAACCCACACGAACGACAAACTTTCTGGTGCGGAAACCCGGGACTCCTCCTGCCGCAGACAATACAGTGTACTTTACACCTCAACGACTCCTCGCCAGAACGTCCCTGTAATTGTCTGATGCCGCCCTTCCGACGAGCTTATCATTAAACTATTCAGTGAACATGGAACGCTGGCACAAGAAAAGCATGATCCTCCGAGCACAAGCCATACGTCCCATTAACAAATGTGAACAGGGCAGACAAATTAGCACCACACCTAACGAAGCAGGAATGCTGCATACCCGTTTGACATCGACACGGACAAATTCCGACGCTGTCTGCAATGAGATAGAGAACCTGATTTTCGAAGATGACCTGGAGGAAGAGTATGCGTAAGTGATTGAGTATAACAACTGTATACTGCAATGTTTGGCACGGCCGGAGCACCGATTGAACGGCGACTCAAAGCAAGCGTCTCCAGCTCGACCAGCTCAACCAATCAAAGGTGACCTAACCGAAACGATGTCACAAAAAATGAACGTTAAAGTGCCAAGGCTTGAGCTTGTAAAATTCAGTGGGCGGCGGCATGAGAGGGCAGCCCCTCTGGGAGTTGTTCGAACAACTATTGGACAACAACGATCAGCTTTGCACTCAGGATAATTTTCATTACCTGAGGGCATCTTTCACTGGTGAAGCCGCTGCTGCGCTTACCGGTCTACCTCCAACGTCCTGGTGTACATCGACGCGAAGCAGCTGGTAAAGAAACTCTTCGAAAACGAAGAGCTCCTAATTCAGGAGCAAATGAAGAAGCTCATCGGCATCACACCTGTGCACATCGAACGGCGTGCGTGGACTTCGACGTCTCTAAGACATTGTGTCAGCGCACATCAGGGGACTCGAGACGCTCGGCCAAAAGCTCGACGGTTTTAGCTCCATGCTACTCCCCGTCGTGCAACGAGCGATGCCGAAAGAAATTCAGCTTGAGTTCAGCCATAAGTGCCTAATAAAAACTGGTGGCCCCATCGATGATCAGCAGGCCAACACCGTCGGTTCATCGATAACGACGGAGGAGGGAGACAGAACTACTGTTAACACCTTCTCAAGGCTCCTATTTTTCCTCTGAGTTTAGGTCGAAAGCCGTGAAAATCTGGTTGCGCTACAGACCATGGACGTTAAGCAGACGTCGAGTTACAGTGCCAGAGAAGCGCCCTCACTGCTCGAAAAGAAAGGAAAACAGGCTCAATCTGCTGCAATGCTGCACCAAAGCACTACTCAGGAAGAGTGCTTCTTTTGTAACGCTACAAGCTACAACACGGAAGACTGTGGCGAAAAGAAAACGATAGCAGAAAATAAGAACCCGTTTACAATGTGACGGGAAGTGCAACAGGTGCATTAAAAAAGGCCATTCGGCGAGAAAATTCCAATCTAACATAAGATATGTGAAGGGCGAGAAAAGGCATGCCAGCACGATGTGTGACCCAACGTATTAAAAAAATGGCAGCATATGCACGAAGTGAATGATCGAAAGTGGGGCGAAGCATTCATCCGTCCATTCGTTTTTGCTTCCGTCCGTCCATGCGTCCATCCGCCCGTCCATGCGTGCGTCTGTTCGTGCGTTCGTCCCTGGGTTCGTCCATGCATCTGCCCCTGCGTCCGTTTATGCATCCATCCATGCATCTGTCTGTGTGTCCGTTCGTCCATCTATTCAACACTCCAATTACCACCATCTCGCATCTTTTCATCATATATTTCCCATATGGAAGCACCGCCATCCAGCGGACCTTCCAAGGACTGAACAAGAGGTGGCACACGCACACTTTATTGCGTCTTGCGCTTCGGGTCTACTTCCCATCTTTAACCACGGCGAGTTCATGGTAAATACTAGTTCACTGTATTCATGGCACTGCGGCCCAACGCTCGCTAAACCTTTCTAAAACCAACGAGGTTACGCCCAGCGAGTATAACGTAGCAGCATTTTCCTGTCAGATAGTGCTCAATGTACATGCAAATGGCTGCTAATGGGAAATGAGAGACAGAATTCGGCTTTTACTTTCTTACGGCTTGCGCTTCGTGTCTACTTCTCACCTTTAACCATATCGAGTTCATGGTATATACTAGTTCATTGTATTCATGACACTGCGGCTTAACGCTCACTAAACATTTCCAAAAATAAGGAGGTTACACCCAGCGAGTATAACGTAGCAACCCTTTCTTGTCAGATAGTGCTCATTGTACATGCCAATGGCTGCTAATGGGGATTGCAGCGTGCGCGTTACCAAAAAGCCGAATGCTCCTGCCTCTAATTCCCCATTACCAGCCATTGGCATGTACATTGAGCACTATCTTTTATTGTTCAACAACGCACAGAAGAAATCTCTCATCGGCACCACCTTGGAGGTCAAAATGCTATACTTGTTACACACTACAACGGCTACGAGAACGAACGGGTGCCGCTATAAAGAGCTTCGCACTAAAAGCTGCAGCATGTAGAGAAGCATGATGCAGGCTGTGATACACGACTCTCACAAGCTCCGAGTGGTTTTTGATGCCTCTGCGCAGGTAACTCAGTCAAGTCATTGAACGATAACTTGAAAAGCGGACCGAACTTGACCGCTGATTTAGCCGGTTTGCTTCTGACCTTTCGCCGTCACACGGTGGCGCTAGCTGCTGACATTGAACAAGCGTTCTTGGAGGTCAGTGTAAGACCTGTGGGCAGAGATGCATTGCGTTCCTTGGGGTTCGAGACAATGCCTAAAACCGGCGAACCACTTCCGCTGATCGCAACTTGGCGCATGATTCGGGTTCCTTTTGGAACGACTGCTATCCCATTTATGCTCTCAGCAACACTCCAACACCACTTGAAGAAATGTGAAGAACAATACTCTCAAACCGCAAGTTGGCTTAAGAGCAGTCTTTACGTGGAAGACTTGCTAACTAGAGCTGAAAGCGAACAAGCAGCATTAAGGCTCTACAAAGAAGCAACCGAGATGTTTGAAGCTGCAAAAATGAAACTGCACAAGTGGTCATCTAACAGCGAAACGCTCCGTCAGCAATTCTAGAGGAACTCCCGTGGCGCCGCACATCTTGGTTATTGGTCGGGAGTGTTGGGGTGGGGAGGTTTTGTGACTATCGTGGGATCCATGTGCTGACAAGTTAACGTTCTCTGCGTGCACGGACAGCATTCAAGATCTTGAACGCCCTGCAAAAGGGTCCAAGGTTGAAACAACGGCGCGGATATATGAGCCACTGGGGTGGCTGTCTCCCTTTACTGAATGTGCCAAGAGCCTCTTTCAAGAGTTGTGGCACAGAAACATCGACTGCGACGACGCTCTACCTGGAAACATCACTACAGCCTCGACAGAGTGGTTAGAGGGACTTCAACATCTTCATGATGTTCAAGTGTCCCGATATTACGGGTCACAAACGAACGGAGGGATGACAACCTGCTTTAACATTTTAGCTGATGGAAGCCAATTGCCGGCACGGAGCGGTCACCTACTTCACTATGAAGGGCGACAACGGGACAAATTTGACAATTCTGACGAGTAAATCCAGAATTGCGCCGGTCGAAAAATTACCCTCGCGAGATTGGAGCTAATTGCATGTTTGCTTGCAGCTCGATTATGCCACTACATTTTGGATACCCTCGAAGAGAGGCCCCCGAACGTCTGCCTGTGGACGGGTTTAACAATCACGCTCTATTGGATTCTCGGAAATGCCAACCTCTGGCAGCTGTTCATGCACAACCGCGTCACTGAAATTCAAAATCTCACAGATGGGTTATCGTGGAAGCATAGCGGCGGAATAGAAAATCCAGCGGATCTTTTCACACGAGAGGTACCCACTGCGCGGTTGGCCACGAATGGACTCTGATGAAACGGAGTGCCATGGTTTTGCCGAGCAGAGGTGGATTGGCCTCGAGGGGTTTCCGAGGCAACATTCGACGAAGCCGAGTTCGAGCAACGAAAAGAAACAAGTGCTGTGCCGGCTACAACATTGCCATCCGCTAAATAATTCATACGTGACCTTGAACAATACGGTAAACTATCAACGGTAATCAAAGTATAGCGTGGATTTATTGATTCATCAAAAAACACAATGCTGAAGTAAAGAGCTCGGATCCCTCACATCAGAGGAGCTGAATAAAGCAGAGAAGTATTGAATACGCCATTAACATAAAGAGTTTTTTCCAAGAAAAATTGCGTGCGTCGATAACGAAACAAGAATTCCACCTTACTCACCTTTGAGGACTGTTTCGCTGATGATGGACAGTGAAGAAATTTTTAGAGTTGACGGAAGGCTGCAGCGTAGCCAAGTTGATTACAATGAGAAGCAACCTGCTGTATTACATAAGAAGAGCAACTTCGCCGAACTTTTTACCTTACAGTGTCACCAACAGGTATTGCACGGAGGCGAACGGGACATACTGACGCAGCTGAGAGAGCAATTCTGGGTGATCGGGGCGAGACGGATGATAAAGAGAGCCTTTAAGGCGTGCGTAACCTGCCAACGCTTTCATTCAAGGCCGTCCGGCCAAGTGACTGCTCCTGCTCCAACAGATTACATTACCCAGGCCTCTCTTTTTGAAGGGACCGGTGTAGACTTTGCTGGCCCTCTTCTCGTCAAGGGGGCAACGACAACGAAGTTGTGCATTGCACTTTTCACATGCGTTGTCCCCCGGGCAATACACCTCGAGTTGGTGAATGCCATGTCAGCGGCGTCTTTCTTGCTTGCATTCCGCTGATTCACATCTTGACGATGGCTACTAAGCAGTATTTATAGTGACAAGGCGCTCACATTCAAGAAAACGAGCAGAGATCTCGCCGCACTGTGGACAGTTATTAGAAACGAAGAGGTGAAAAATTTCGTCGCAAACTCACGCATACAATGAAAATTCATTGAGAAGCGAGCACCGTGGTGGGTCGGAGTTTATGAGCGCTTGGGTGGGCTAACTAAACAGGCTATGAGAAAAACGCTGAGCACAAGCAGCCTGAGATTCTAAGAGCTAGGCATAACGCTGTGAAGTGTAGGCCATGTTGAACTCGTGCCCTCTAACACACGTTTATACGGAACCCAACGAACCCAAGTCATTCTGCATGTCCGGCATTATTTTTGACAGGAAGACGGCTGACGTCGCCGCCTAACCTACAACAACAGAGGATTGCAGCCCTTTTTTATTCCAACCTTAAACGGATATTGTCCCATCAAAGTAAACCACTCAAACAGTTCTGGAAAAGATGGACAAGTGAATACTTAAAAAAACTCTGGAATTATCAGATGAAAGGAAAGACTCCAAGGCAGCTCTACGCTGGCGAATTCTGAGGGATTCAAGGCTACCAAGAAAGATGTGGATGATGGAAGCTATCGAATCTACATTTCCTGGCCGCGACGGCAAGATTAGGTGGTGTCGAGTGCGAATGTGTGGGGGAACGATGCTTCGACGGCCCGTTCAGTTAGTGCACCCAGTTGAACAATATAGCTAAAGGCAAATGACGGCGTGATTTCGGGGGGAATCTGTTGCGAACAAAATTCTCGGAAGAAGCAGAAGCAGGAGAAAGTTAGTGTGTGGTCCCCAAGCCCAGGGAAACGGCCCGTTTTACAACCTCGAGGGCGAGATCGGGACGCGCTGTGCTGGTTGTAACCTGACACAGAGGTGCAGCTGCGGGTGAAGAGAAAGGAGAGCACGGGACAACGCTTGGCCACTGGAGGAGGGGGAGAGCGGGGAAGACGACGTGGTGATGGAGTCAGTCGCAAGTCGCCCTTGGTGTCGAGAACTCTTTTACTCATTGTGTGTCTGTGTCGCCATTTTGTTTCTTTATATAAATAGTTATTCGTGACCGGAATAACGTGTCGGTATTTATTTCAACGAACGTGAGCGACAAGTCGCTCTATAATGCACCCGTTTCACTGAGTGTGCTAGTGGCGTGTTGTACTTCACTCCTTTGTCATGGGGGTGCAGGTACACTGGGCAGACAGGACGTTGCCTCAACGCCCGTCTGAGGGAGCATGCTAGCTCTCCGAAAGGTACACCATGAGCGCAACTTTCCCTCCATCGCCGGCAATTCGGCTGTGCAACTCATTTGAACAAAACCACTGTGTTGATTAGGCATAGAGACTAGCACAGGCATAAAATTGCTGAAGCGTTGCAGGAGATGGATGCATGAGCCAACTTTCAATCGCTGTCACAGATGCTGAGATTTCGTATCTACAGAATATTTGATTATGTGCTTGGTGGGGGAGTCAAAGTGTTTTGTGCCTTGATGCGTGCATATATAAGACATGTTTCTTCAATTAAACATTCAGAGTTTACAGAGCGCTTGTGTAGTGAATATTTTGTGTTTTTTTCGTCTTGTTGTGCGCTGATCGTAATAAGCTTAAAAAACGTGTGCTACGTGTTGGTACCCGAGACTTCGCTGTATTACGTTAAACGCGAAATAAAATGCGCCATTTACTTATAAGTAGCGCTAATTTGATTATGAATAAGAACTAGAAGAAATAAATTGCAGGGTCTCCAGCGTTTAAAACGACTCAAAAGTTACAGCCATTTTTCTGTTTTGTTTTTGCCTCGGGCATTGTATCAATCCTGGTTCGTCTCGTATCGAAAGCTTTCCGTCTCTGACATGGTCTGCAAGCCCTCCTGGATCGGAGGCAACACAATTTTCAAGCAACCTCATCTGGTTTACCACTGCCTCTGTGATTGGCCCAGGTTTCGTTGAATAACAAAGCCACATGATACAGTCGTTATATGTACTTTGAAGCTTTTATCCTCTTTGACGCCGTGATGTTTGTGATCTCTGATGTCAGGATGCTGTGAGATGGTCGCGCTATTACGAGGTGTTGGTTTATGCAACGCACGCGATAGTGCCCAAGGCGCTGGCGTGCTACGCCGATGCCAGTTGTCAGTTTTCCACTTCTGTGCGGCACCTAAAGCGATTCGCTTTAATAAACATGAACACATATCAGGTATGTCCCAAATTTATTCACACAATTTATTACTACATGCCTTTTTGGGGAATCTAACGTATTACGAAAGGCGTACACACAATTCAATGATATACTGAACGACGGGATTGAAGTCGAGAGCGAACTGTTTCATAGCGAAAAAAAAATAGCATCAGTCACTTGCTTAGGATTGCTGTCTTACAATGAGAATACAAGCATTCTAGTGTGCGACAACATTTTCTATACATTGTTTCTTATTCAGTCTTGTACGAGTCCTGGTGTGGACAATTGACGAATGATGCAGCATATTTCTAAGCACTGGTGTAAAATGCTTTACCGTTGACCCTACACGAGGTGTTTCCAGTCATGCCCGCTAGATGGCGAGCCCTCATTTGAAATATACCTGTGAAACACCACAGCGTCAAGGCTAACTTCCCGCCATCCTTCTTTCTCTATGTTTAACAGATGACTGGGACACCTTTCTTTACAAGTACACCAATAACACCTACACGGTCGACGACAATATTTTCTATCGACCTTATCTTGCCACAATGATCGTGAAACTTTTCGAGAGCACGCACGTTGGCAAGGAAGGGCTGCAATACCTGGTGGCCTGGACCTTCTACAGGCAGCTGTTTGAGCTCACAGACCCAACCTGGTTTCTGAGAGGCAGGAGTGCGAACGACGCTTGCTACGAACACGTCAAGAAGGTTTTGAAGCTGGCCATCACTAGCCATCACTTCCAGTCGGGTATGTCTATGTGTGTACATCATTGGTCAAATGTTATGTAATTTTCCTGGCGCCATTGTCCTGCTAGTGCCTTTGACAGGCAGGCTCTAACAAAAGCTTTCGACCTTAGCGGAGCTCCTAGCTTTCATTTCGTGAGTTATCTGCGTTGCCATCACGAAAACACTGTCTAAAAATAAAGGATTTTCACAGCTGATAAGTGTTCAAAGTAATTAAAATTTGGTCCGATGAATAGTAGGCGTGTGCAAATATTCGAGTTTGGAATTCAAATTAAGTGAAACATGAATAATTTTATATGATTTTTGAATAACTAGTATTCGATGTTTCGAACTACTCAACATGACGTATCAATAAAGCGCAATAAAGCTTAGTGATGCTATTTGTTTAGATTAGGGTCTCTAAAACAGACCCTAGCGTCGTTACAGGAGGTCTTCTGTAAAACTTTTCACTGATATCCTGGATTGAAGGTGAGCGCATTTTTACTTTAGTCACCGATATCTCAGCTCCACAAGTAAAAAAGAAACGACAAAAAAATTAAGTACTTTACTACTTTGCCTCTCAAACGAAGCCACCGATTTCTTGCCCACTATTGACGCGTATTCAAGAAGAGCCCCAAAAGTTCCGCATTTTACCCGATCAACCTCGGTAATGGGCTTCGCATGTACACACTTGTTCACGCTTTGCACTCGACACAGCCTTACTACACCACAAGATCAGAAACTGCCAAAGTTCGTCCGTGCAGTCGAACTCTGTATGAAAGCACACCCAAAGATAGTTTTTTTTTCTATTTTGGGGGGGAGGGGGAGGGAACAGAAACCATGGAGTGCACTAGCTATCATACCCCCTCTTTTAACCGTAGTAAGGTTAGGAGTGGTGCTACTAACTGGATTGGCGGCTCTTCCATCAATATACTTGCACGCCCACAAAATAAACACAACTCACCGTAAAAGTTCACGGTAACAAGTGACCACGTCCTAGTTTCCCTGATTTTTTTTCATTTGACTATTTGTAATTGGCAGTACACGTTTGAAATCAGTATATGTATATTTATTATATCATTCCTTGTTTTAGTCACTATTTGGCACAATTCGGTTCGAATTGAATTCGTGATAAAAATTCATTAGTCACACACACCTAATAAATAGAAATGCAGTGGTACTTCGTTATTTCAACATAATGAGTGTGACGAAATTGCCCGTTATCATCCATACCTTCGCCATTGTACTATGTGGTGGGTCAGTGTTCATATTAGGTTGAGAAGCGTTGTATGTACTGTAGCAAGCACACCGTGTGATAAAAGAATAGGAATAAACCAAGGACGCTTTTGTTTTTTCTTTGACGGACTTTTTCAACAGCAATAAACAAAATAAGTCAGATAATGCAATTTTTTTGGTCTAGCTGTACTGTTGTAAATATGACATAATAAGAAAGTCATCGAAGTCCACAAATAATAAATTTTCAGTTGGAGGGACTGAACCTGCACTGTTTGAATAGCTCATCCAATGCTCCACCAGTAGAGCTACCGTAGCGCTTATCCTACCATCCACCCTTTGGGGGTCTTCCAGTGCACATAAGCTTGGGAGTGCTCTTTAGCATCACGTAGCACATATCTTACTTACGCCCTGGCAACTGTCGGATAATAAAATGAAAATGTGCCTGAAACGCAAGTCGCCAACGCACTGTCCTACCTCTATTTTTATCGTTCCCCTTTTGTACGTAGGTGAGCGCCTCTAACTGTCCCTTGTAAACATGCAAAGCTCTCACAGCATCCTTCAAGGAGCTGAGAATATTTCACTTGACTATGCGGTATGGAGGAGAACGTTCTCCCACGGTGGCTGGTCACAACACGTGGAACGAGGCATGACCTCCACGTTAGCACGCTGCCAGTGGAAACCAGGGCGACGTTCCTGACAGTTTGAGGGATGGAGCTCCTTGAAGCGTCGGTCTGTACATCCCAGACGTATGTGGTTGTACACTCTAAAAAAAGGAGAGAGAATGGAAAAACGGGCTCCGTTTCTCCTTCGGCGCAGCGACTTCCTCCCTTTCGGGCGCTTTAAACCTTGCGCCCTGTCGCGGCAAGGACCAAAGGAGTAACTTTCCTTCTTCAGTGTTCATCTCAATCATGGTGGTCTCGCGCGCGTGCATGCGTATGCCGAGCCTAGCCAGCCGCGGCCAGTTGCGAGGGATTACTTTTACCTAAGATTGACGCAAGCAATGCACGAGTGACATTTTGTTTTTTGTTTTATTGGTGTAGAGTAAAATCCTCTCTTCATTTTATCGCCAGGCCCTCGCGAGATGCTCTACACGCTTCAGTGTGTGTCTCCTGTTGTTTTACACTACCAATTTGTCACGAGAACAAGGAGCCCTGCTTCTCAAGCAGTCTTGCTTTATCGACTACTTTAGACTGTACACACATAATGGATTTTTTCGGTGTCAACATACTTGGTAAGCCCACGCAGTTTTAGTTTCGCACGGCACCAACAGCACTCATGAATTCAACGAGGCACATAAAAAAGCATCACACCTAATTTTTCAACATTCTAGGAAACCTTAAATCCCTGTACGATTCATGCGTGAAAGCATGATCATATACAATTGATAGAGTTATACGTTCCGCTACAGCCAGATGGATGTTCTTTGCAGTTTACTCCTATTCGAATAGGGCCGATGTGGCCGGAATTCTAGCCTGCGCCCTCCAGCATAGTCACACGAAACCCAATAAGGCTATGCTACCATGGCAGGTGAAAGCACAAAGGGAAACAGGCTGCGAAGTTTAATCGAGTGTTTATTGGCCAGACTGGGTTACAACCAACACAAACGTTTTAAACATCATCATAACTACACTTTTGTGAAAAGTAAACCAATGGCTTCTGTCAGTTAAACCAAATTCTCAATCGCATGCGTTTTGAATTGCACTGAAAGGTAGGGCGGAATTATGCACGCGTGAAGTATGCCTTTCTCGTTCCAAATTTTCCTTTGTCATGAGAAGTTCAACACAAAATGCACTTCTAGTAACAGCTGT
Source organism: Rhipicephalus microplus (assembly GCF_043290135.1). Lineage (NCBI taxonomy): Eukaryota > Metazoa > Arthropoda > Arachnida > Ixodida > Ixodidae > Rhipicephalus > Rhipicephalus microplus. Next base: position 124,154,706 of record NC_134702.1, read on the forward strand.
GCACAGCAGGTAAGTACTAACACTCACCCACCTTTGAGAAAAGAGTATTGCAAATCCAGAGTAATAGTGACCACTGGAGCCACAGCGCTAACAACGAAATTGTGGCACGCACCTTGACTGCAAGTTAACACGCGAGGCGAATCGCGAGAGGCATCTCAAGCAGAAAAGTATGTAGGCACAGAATGCTATAACGCTATAGTAAATTTGCGCACTGTACCGCTAGTTCCTCCACTCAAATAATAGAGCTGCCGCGATGCCAGCAGCCACTGTCATCGCTCACGAAAAACTACTGTCGAATACGAGGTCATCGCTTATTTCTCTCGCAAGACCCGCGTTGTAACTTACGTATACACTGCTATGATTGTCATTACCGCATCAAAAACATTGTCATTTAAGGGCTAGCAGTGTACTGTATCCATGGCTAAGGTTCACACTTGTAGTAAGCGCGTAAAAAGAATATAAGCAAACTTCCACACGAAACAGCTTAACGAGGTCGGCGCGACCACAGAACGCCTACCACGACGGAGACAAAGTCTGGTCTGCATGCTGCGCCCTCTCCGAGTAACAAGTGGAAGAATTAAAAAAGACGTGACCTCCGAAATGGCTAGCGCACGGCAAGCGTTTTCGTTCGCGGAAGCTTCAAGAAAAAAATAACTCTGGCAGTGGTCGAGAAATGGCGCAGCGTTCGGAATGCCGTTAGCATTCCATGCATGGCTTGGGGTAATCGTTTTCGCGAAAACCCGATAAGCTCTAGTAATTATTCCGTTCATCATTGTGCAACCGTTGATAAACTTCCGTTTGTCTAAGCATCAGATACAACCTATTTGCGTGTGCGCAAGTTGTGGTATGGCTACAAAACGAAAAAAAAGTGTACGAAAATTTACTTGTAACTTGTGCTACTATAGTAAGGCGAAATTGATTGCTATATAAGCTCGTGTGCTTTCGTCGTAGGACGTGTGTAAACATGCCGAAGAGTGTGCCGCTGAGGAGAATGCTTGATTGTACTATTGTTCATTGAGTCCACTCTATATGCGCACTATGAGTAGTCAGTGTCATTGTGTGCATGTGTAGCTATATGCATTGCATCAGCTTATACTAGGCGGCCGGTGTCAGTGAGTATTTTTTAATGGGCTGAGTGGCCTACTTTCCGCAAGGGAGCCGTAATGGTGAGTATGACAACGTACGTCACCACAGGTGACCCTGAATTCGCCGTCTGCGGTGCGCCTCCTTCTCTCCCGCGCAACGGCGCGAGGAGCGAAGAAGAGCGTCTGTAGCACCGGCACAGCGACGTCACACACAACGTGATTGCGCGCGCTCCGCCCTCCACTCCGTGGCTGCGCGGGCAAGTCGTCATAGGTATGGATCCATCGCAGGCATCAACCTCGACTGCGATACGTCCAACAACGAGTGCAACGCAATCGAATGCAATCATTGCACGCGTCGTTGAAGATGTCGCGCCCATTGAAGACAAGGCAGCGCGGTGAAGGGCCCGTGATGCCGAGCGCAAGTGGGCGAAGTGGGCCGCGGACATAAACATCATTATAGTGCGAATTTACTCTCACATATACGCGCCAACTCACCAAGATTTCCCGAGAGCGTCTAATGGTTCCTGGGAATCGCATTGTGATCAATCGATCACACGGAGAGTTCGTGTTATCACAAGAAAACGTTTACTCACTTGCGGATACCAACGGATTTTAACTTTAATCCCCCTCATAGCATCACCCCGTGCATTCGCACTTAACCATGTTCACCCTCGGGAAAATGCTTTGGAGTTTTTTTAGTATCGTTGAGCCCCACCAGAAGGCGCCAGCTACCACCTACTTCACGGCTGTGACGCTCTAAAACCTTCAGCTACTTATATAACGTTAAACATCCATCTATCAAAACTGCATACTGAGCCGGAATGGTTTCGCTGCGATCGAGTCTACGGTTTGGAGGCACATCTCGTGATCTGCGGCCCCGTGAACGCACGAATAACGTCGCTACACTGTGTGAATCTGCGAGAATTAAATACAGCAAGCCTAGCATGTACTCTTCGGGTGAGGACTCTGTAGTATTCGCGTCTTTCAGAGTGAATGTCGCCTTGCTGGCCGAACGAAACCTACTTCCTCCGTCGTTGTCTTCGCGATTTTTTCATCACCACAAGTTCGTCTGCTTGTTTTTATAATCATTTCGTTCGATGTCAAGCTCAGCTGAACCGTTTTTTGTAACTTTCAGTGCCGTGTACTCTTTATCAGACGAGAATCGATGCACTTGCTAAGCCTTCTCCTTTCGCTAACCTGGGGTCATCCATCTTGATTTTCATAGGGAGGAACATGTTTCTCCGTGGCAGCGGGAGTAACGTTTTTCTATTTAAAATGAACATTGGGGACATCGCCGTTTCTCCTTGAATGGAGAGAACGTCACACCGTTTCTTAAGAGTTTATGCCTCAACTGTTCATAAGACGGCGGTACTTGTATAGGATGAAAACATGCGAGATCTTATACAACTAGATGGGGGTACTTGGAATGTTCACTATATAGAAGGATGAAAGAACGGATCATAGTTTACCGATAAAACTCTCCGAAGCTTCGCCCTCTCGTCATCAATCACTCCATGGAAATGTTGTGATTTTCCTTATAGGAGGCCTTGCTGCGGCACCCGGTAAAAACGCATTTCGTCTACTAGAATGATGTTGCTTTAAAAGAACAAAAGAATGCATTTTTATTCCGGGAGTGAAGCCACTAATAAGCATACCAGTGACTTTTGAGCGTGTGCGCAATAGTTCTGTATCTGTACTATTTGAACACCTTAGATCTACCTGACAAATAACGCGTGGTCACGACAAGATTAATGCTAATGACATGATGCGAAATATGTTTGTGAGACATTTCGTAAAAGAATTAGCCTATACCAAAAACTTAAAGTAAATCAAAAGCGGACTTGACTGTGAAATTTACTGATAATAGCATTTGCCGAAACAAATGTACCCCTCAATTGCATTCATATCGGTACAAAAAATACAGACTATGCTGAAACAAGGCATAGTGTTGAGCTGCAATAGCTTTGTTATTGCGGTATGTGTTATTTTGCGTAAAGTGAAGTGCATTTTGCAAATTTATGATGCTGTATTCGACAATGGTCTGTGTAACACAGTGCCTTGGCATGTTCTTTTTCTGGACAGTGGTTCCACCACGCATGCTTTACCAAACGAAGCGAATGACGTCAAGAATTCGCAGTTCCTTCGAGGAGGCCTTGCAGTCATCGAGTTGGCTCACACCAGAAATAAGAGCCACTTCCATCAATAAGCTGATCAACATAACAGTTTACACTGGGAGTCCCGGCCGGCGACTAGACCCTGACTACGTCGAAGAGCTTTACAGTCAGTATTCACGGATATTGTGCCAATAAGTGTGAACACAAATTGTTGCCTTAGTACACCCACATTCAACTAAATCGCGCCTTGAAGCACGAGCACATAAAACAAAGCTATAACGCAAAAAACTTTTTCGAGCCTAAGTCAATCAGCAACGTACTTCGGCACGCCTGGAGGCGTGACTGAAAGCACAACAAATTCTCATAATCTATTCATCGCTTCCACCGGTACATCGGGAACTGCTTCTCAAAGTACTACCGCTTTGAGGACTGAACGCACGTAAAGCTTTGCAGAGACAGTGTCAATACACATTCCGTTGTTCGTTTCTTTCTGATTAAAGCAGTGTGATCGGGGAACGGGGTGCGTTCACGAAATAATGGTGTTTCAGCCCACAACCTCGTAACTAAGATTTGCTTCGGTTACTCACTCTATACCTTATCATAACATTATTAAATCAAGCAAAAATCACTTCCTTTTATGGCTTATTTGTGAATACACTTAAGTGGTTTTCTGAATAGAATTTGAATTAACCTATTCAAAAGTTTCGTGACTTGAAACCCGCTAAGTGAATTAGCTGTAGCTGCTTCTTCTTAACTATAAGCATCAAGCCACAGCCTCCGGTTTACGTCCTACCTTATGGGATGCCATGTTCAAGGCTCAGATAAATCCTCAAGCGAGAATGCCGTGTGAACGGGCACCTAAATGTAAGTTCCATTCTGAAAAGAAAAAACAGGCTAACAGAAAGGCAATGAGTTTTCAATGTCGAAGCATGTACCTGCTCGAGAGGTGATAATCACGTGGCACTGTATTTATTGTTGCTTTCCGTCATCTTGTGTGTTACTGTATATCAATGTTTCATGAAGTCTCTACAGCTTCCGCATGCCATTGCTTCCATGTGGAAGTCAGTATTCATTGTTATGCTTCAGTACGTGTTATTTTAAATCTGTTTTTTATCTTGATTTGCTCACAAGCCTATCGTGTGTTTTGATAAAATGGGCTCCTATTTTAGGTACATCGCATCTGCTTAAGAATATTTTGATTATCATCTGCGACAGAGTCTTTTCCGGATGTGCCATTGGACCGACTGTTCCCCACCTGGATTAGGTATCTTTCTCTCTCCACTCACCTTGCCTGGAGGGACCAGAAAACTATTCTGTATGATGAAACCATGGTCAATGCCTTCTTCTCACCGATTGAAGATGCCGTTTTTATAACCACAGCAATAATGCATCGTCCATTCTTGTACCTGTATGGACCAATCGGCCTGAATTATGGTGGACTTGGAACTGTGAGCATTAGTTTCTCTTTTTCTTTTTTATGATTTCCACAGGTTGTATTTTATCCGGGTTCGTAATATTCTCAACACTGTGTATCAGATATGGAATATTTATTGTGTATCTAATAAACAGTGGTACAAACTTTTAACTGTGCGCCAGAAAAGTCGCAACACACTAGTTAATTTGGCTGGATGTTATATTCTTGTCTTTCGAAAATCAGGATGAAGTAACATATCACAAGCGACATCGCAGGCACTGACGTATCTACCTCTACTGTGCACGCTTTGGCTGCACTTTCTACAGATTTTTCAGACAAGATGCATCAATTTTATTAACTATACCACCCAGAAATACATAAAATAGTACAAAGATATGATAATGTATTGTTGCATTATGAGAAGTGAATTATAGTTGCAGATTTTACAGTTTTCCCATTAGCGCATCATGTAGCTGTAGTGGTTGTGGTGGACGAATCCCGACCGCAAGGACGTGGGATTGTATTACCGTCGCAGCGGCAGCCATTTTCAATTTATACAAACCATCGAGCCCCGAATACTGCTCATGCTGATACTTCAGCATGTGTCTTAACTCTTCACCTTTTGATGCTTCACGCATGATAACTCTTGCTTGTAGCAACAGGACCTTGATTTGTTAGCTCCATGCTTTGTCAACAGTCACCACAGTGCATGTCAATGAGACAAGTGAAGGTGCCATGGCGGATGTGATGGCGTATTAAGAAACCATGGGCAAATCGTAGTTTTCTGCGCAGTTTCAAATACTATATGCATACACTACGTCTCAAATTTCGAGGAAACTTCATACCAAACTACCTATAATTTTAGGTAGTACGTCAGGAAATATTGGTTATCTCGTAATGAGATGACGAAGTACGTGACACCAACAAGCAAAAAGTCTCTTTCTATTTTCCTTGCTAGTATCTGTTCTACCACAAATGTTTTAATAAAGGTGCTCCACGCTCACTGTACCGCCAACAGGCGGCACTGACGGCTGTTCTCAAGTATAAATGTACATATAATCAGCCTGACTAAGCCCACTGCGGCATAAAGGCCTCTTTTATGTTCGTACTGTCAGCTCGGTCCTGTGCTTGCTGCTGCCACTTTTTACCCGCAAAGTTCCTAATCTGATCTGCCCACCTAAATTTCATCTCCCCTTCACCAGCTTGCCTTCTCTTGGAATTCAGTCAGTGATCCTTATTGACCAGCAGTTATCGTGCCTTCATTCTACGTGCCCTGCCCTTAACTAATACTTGTTGATTTCGACAATGATGTCCTTAACGTCCATTTGTTCCTTGGTACACTCTGCTTTCTTGTCGACCCTTAGGGCACACCTATCATTTTTCTTTCCGTTGCTCGTTGCATCGTCCTCAACTGAAGTTAAAATCTCCAGGTTTCTGCTCCTTAGGTAAGTACCGGTAAGATGGAGCTGTTATGTGCCTTTATCTCGAGGAATAGTGGCAACCTGCCATTCATGATTTGAGAATGCATGCCGAATAAGCTCCACCTCCCCCATTTCATTCTTATTCTTCTAGTTACTTCAATCTCATGGTGGGGTTCAGCGGTTGCTACTTGTCCTACGCAGATCTACTTTTTTACAACTTCAAGTGCACTGCTACCCAGCTCGAACCTCTCTTCTCTTCGATAGCTGCTTTACATTACTTTCGTTTTTTGCAGAATATTTTAAAACCTACATTTGTGCTCTCCTTGTCTTAAGCATTAATGATCGATTGCAATTAGTCCGCTTAGTTACTGAGCAATGCAATATCATCGGCGAACAGCAGGTTACTCTCCATTAACTCGTTTCACTAATTCTTTCCATTCTAGTCATCTCAAAACCTCATGTAAGCACATGGTAAATTGCATTAGGAAGATCGTATCCCCTTGCCTTCCACCCTTTTTATTAGTATTGTGTCGCTTTCTTTAAGGAGCACTATGGTGGCAGTTCATCCGCTGTCGCTCTCTTCCAGGATATTTATATATTCTTCGTCAACGCCCTGATTCCGCAGTGTATGTATGATTGGCAATTTTTTATTTTTTCATCTTATTTTTTGTTAGTATTATTGTGGTCAATTGTTGAGTAGTCTGTAGAACAACATGCATGATCTTATGGTTGGTTGTATTCTAACGTCGTTTTAGTTCTGTTGCTTGTATACAACGGAGAGCAAGCTTATCCTACATGTACACCCTCCTAAATCTACGAACGAATGTGCGCAGCTCTGGCTCAGTGGTAGAGCATCGGGCCCGTCATTCGAAGCTCGCGCATTCGGATCCCACTGGTGGCAAGATCCACTTTTATTTTTTTTTCACATTTTCAGTACCTTTACATGTATTAACACCCCTTATTCTTCCCCTGATGTCATGGTCTGTTAGTTCTCATGAATATTGTGTCTACAACAAAACAAGCTCTTAAATTTACACTTCTTTTTTTTTCACGCTGTTCCCAAGGTGTCATCACGAATGAAATTCACACCACTCTCTCTTACACAATCTTGATGGTAGCTGTCATCACACAATGATTATTCACATATGGCTTTTTAAGTCATCCATCTTGCTGTGCCGTCATATCTTGGGATGAGGATGTAGGCTTCGACTGAGGGAAAAATTTTAGGATCATAACAATCAGCCTTGCTTCGTGGAAATGTTATGGCAGTGGACTTCTAACGGTTGGGGAGTAAACGCAAAATAACGACAAGTACACCCCCTGAATAACAGCAAGGTCGAGCTGTTCAACAAGAAGTGAACCATAGCAAGTACATTAGAAGGGAATGCGTACAGGATGCGATAAGGCTACCGAGTTCCACTTCTACAGGGCTCTTAAAATCTCTCCTAATATACAAAACCAAATTAGGGCGCTATTCTCGTCGTAATACGTAATGCCAGATGCCTGCTTCCATGTTATGATGAAGTTAGGTGGCCAATTTTACGGTTTAGGAAGACTATTGATTGTCGGATGCCTTCTTTTTTTAGCCTTTCCACGACGTCGCACGCCCGTTATGTCTTTTCTAGCAGCACTATTGCGTGCAATCAAGCTGCTTTCTCACTTCATTTTGCAGTTATTCAATTGAGTAAGTGAAGATAACTGTGGGTAACTGATAAGTCCGAAATTCTCATAGGCTCAAGCGTTCAATAGTGCTGATATTCTCAGTTGGTTTAATGAAGAATTGAGTGAGAAGGAGAAGATAGGACCTGAAGAAAGGTAGGGAAGGCGAGAAAGAAACCACATTCTGATCTTTCCAGTTAGAGGGGCTTACAAGATTTCACTGAACCATGAGAGTAGCTGATACACTTACACCGCACAACGTTAAAATTTGTTAACATTGCAATAACTGTTTCAACACCGTGGCCCAAGTGAAACTTTCTTGCTTAGCTCTTATATTTCATTTCTGTTTGCAGGTAATCGGTCATGAAATTATGCACGCATTTGACGTACGAAGTACCAATCGCGACTTCTGGAAGGTGAACAACTTCACAGACGAATACACTAAGAGGGCACTCTGCTTGCGGAGATCGCATAGATCCGTTGTGAGTAACCATTCTCTTCATCAAAACCATATATATATATATATATATATATATATATATATATATATATATATTTATATATATATTATATATATATAGTGAAGAATAAAGGAGCACACTTACGAAAATTTGATAATTGTTTACTCTAGGTTTCGGCCGTGGCACGGCCTTTGTCAGGATGTTGTATCCTGACAAAGGCCGTGCCACGGCCGAAACGTAGAGTAAACAATTATCAAATTTTCGTAAGTGTGCTCCTTTATTCTTCACTATATTTGCACTGGACCCACAGAATTTCTTTTTTGAATCATATATATATATATATATATATATATATATTCCTGCTCACGGCTGGTTACTTTTTCATCCACTTTTCTTTCTTCTTATTTACATTCCATTGGTTCTAATAACTTCCCTGTACATTCCTTGGCATTACTGTCTCTTAGATCTCATTATTAATGTGTTAAAACGCAATATATATATATATATATATATATATATATATATATCCATCATCACTCTTCGCTTCATCCTTCTTCATCATTGCCATATATAAATTCGGCAGCACGGCAATTTCTACTGTGATGCTTTCGGGACGTTAAACCCCGCATATCAATCAGCAATTTCTACGAAACTAGTTCTTGAACACTCATTCGTAGCGTAAAATTCAACCTTTGAGAGGCAAGAAATATCTTCGTAGATGTGCGCAAGTTAATATGCAGAAAATTTATTACAAGAAGCGGTGCCAAGAGCCCACAGTAATCATGTCTTGGAGGCCCCTTCAATGTTTGCTGCAGTACTGAGTTCTACAGCTCTTAAACGTCTCCTAAAACGACTCCTAAAAGAAATTTAAGAGTCGTTACGTGATCGTTTTTAATCTTCGTTGTACGACAAGCAAAAGGAAGGCAGTAAAATGAGTCAGTGAGCAACGACGGCATCAGTTTTCGAAGGTAGCTTTGAAACAACTTGTATAGTCTCATATCGTCTCGTTTCAACTGATCACTTCGTTAAACAATGTTAATAATTGCGCAACCATCATTTTCAGCTCTCTATAAACCAAGCAAATGAATTGGACGATACAACGGACTCGGAGAACCTGGCTGACCTTGTGGGGACCATGATAGCTTATGCTGCGTACTCTTCCTTGCCGGAGAATCACAAGAGTGAAACACTAGTTGGTTTTAACGCAACATCAGAGCAGCTGTTCTTCATCAATCATTGTTTGAAGTTGTGTGCTCAGCGCAGCCCAAACTTCAGACTCTATGCCCCGTTTCGGTCAAGATGCATAGTGCCGCTCATGAACATGCCAGAGTTTTCCCGTGTTTTCAGCTGCGCAGCAGGCACACCAATGAATCCACAGAATAAGTGCAAATTTTGGTAGTAAATCGTTTGATGTGCGATATTGCCATTGTCGGTGTTTTTTCTCTATCACAAGTTTTTCACACAGACAATCAAATTTCACGGTGAACATGCGTTGATAATGAGTCTTAAGCTCGACTCAATGCGACGCATTTGTACCCACATTTATTTATTCAGACAAAAATACTACAATATTTCGACTGTGTACAGATACTGCGACACGTCCTTCTTTTCTGTTTTAAAAACTCGGTCCGATACTCTTGTAGCCACTGCCTTGGACAAAAAGATAGATAGATAGATAGATAGATAGATAGATAGATAGATAGATAGATAGATAGATAGATAGATAGATAGATAGATAGATAGATAGATAGATAGATAGGTAGATAGATAGATAGATAGATAGATAGATAGATAGATAGATAGATAGATAGATAGATAGATAGATAGATAGATAGATAGATAGATAGATAGTGTGGGCATTCATTATGTGCTTTTCATATATGCATTATCATAATCATCATCATCCGTCTGTGTCCCTGTCCTCATCTTCACTGGGGGTCACCACCATCATCGTCGGGTGTGTGCACGCTTGGTCTCAGACTGCCCGATCGTTGCTGAGCCCTTGGGCTGAATAAACGCTGTCTCATCCCTGACGGCATACGTGGTGAAAGTGGATTTCCGGTCCTCGGTCCTCTCCCACTTCGCTCGACTCCCTGGAACTGCGTTCAGGCCGCCGATTGCCCACACTGCCTGGCAGCATGTCACAGAATGAGCCTGCCTGCGCTGCTACCATCACTGCTGCCATCTCTTCCCCGCCATCTTCAGCCGTGCCTCCTGTGTACGTACACAGCCACCAGCGTGATCCCCCTCTCTTCGCCGGACGTCGCGGGGAAGACGTGGAAGACTGGCTCGATGAGTACAGCCGCGCGAGTGTTGCTAATCGCTGGGACGATAGCGCCAAGCTCCGTTACGTATCTCTCTACTTGACCGGTAGGGCGGAGACGTGGTACTTTAACCACATAATCGACATTGCCGACTGGGCTACCTTCGAGCAGCAGCTACGTCACGTTCTTGGCACACCGGCCATTCGATCCGCAGTCGCGAAGAGAACCCTCGACACTCGCCAACAACATTCCGGTGAGTCGTACACGTCGCACATTGATGAAGTTCTTGCGCTCTGCCGGCGGGCCAATTCATCTATGCCGGAGTCCGACAATGTACGTCACATTATGAAGGGTATAGACCCTGTTGCCATTAATGCCCTGGTTGCTCAGAAACCGGCTACCATAGCCGACGTCGTCACGAAATGTCAGCGCCTCAATACTATGGACTTTGTTCGTCTAAAACCAGACATAGGCGAACAATCTAACAGACCTCTCTGTGACCTCATAAGAGACATAATACGGGAAGAGTTGCAGAACATGGGTTTCCCACCTTCTCCACCGTGTTCTCAACAGTCTACGGGAGCGACATTACGCGAAATTATCTGGGAGGAACTGACATCTCTGAACTCTCCGGCTCACGTCCAGTCGCCCATACGAACCTACGCGCAGGTCGCTGCTATACCTCCCAGCGAGGTAAACACGACGTTGCCGCTAGAATAGTACGCGTCAGTCACTGCCGTTCCCCCTGTGAACTACCGTTTGATGCCCCCTGACCGGTCTTCGGCCCACCTGACTGCGCTATCTTCAGTGGCCCCGAACGTCTTCTACTCGCCTTCTGGCGCTCGTCCCGCCCTGTCTCATACTACGGTGGCTCTCGCGACCACATATCGCGTTTCTGCCGAAAGTGCCAGCAAGATGAGCGTCGGAACAACATGCGTGAACGGGATTTGTAGAGTGGGGCCTCTTATCAATGTCGGCGTTATTCGTCGCCGCCGCACCGGTCTCCATTTCCTCCGGCATCGACTGCACCACGGAACAGCCGAAACACGAGACGCCGCTCGCCTTCGCCCTTCCACCATTCCACTTCTCCACTTCGGCCCGCCTCAATGTCCTCTGACATTCATTCGGAAAACGAAACAATGCAGTTTGTGGAGGAAAAACTGCATTCGCAATTAGAACTGAATTCCCTCCATCAGGCCCGTGCAACCTCTGTGGAAGTAGAAGGAGTGCGAGTCGATGCTTTGGTGTACACGGGTGCGACATTGTCTGTTATACGTGCTGATTTCTTTGAACATTTAAAGAAAGTAACGACGCCTTACGATGGTTCCACGTTAGTCGCTGCCCAGGGAAACGTCATTCGCCCTTCCGCGTTTTGTACTGTGCGTGTTTTCATCGACGGCATCCGCCATCATATTCAGTTGGCTGTCCTGCCCCGCTGCTTTCACCGACTAATTTTAGGATGGAATTTCTTTTTTCTGCATCCGCGGCTATTTGCTGTGGGTAACACGTCGTACACCTCACCGACACGGACTGCACGCTCAGTGACGACCCCCAGAGGCCACTTCGTTTGACAGCTGTGGAAGATACCGAGTTACCACCAGGTCGAGAGCGAATTGTAACTATAACCTCCAAGGACATGGACCATGGCGATGTCTTGGTCTCACCATCATTTAGATGCGTCGGTAAAGGCATCATTCTCGCTTCCAGCGTAGTTCAGTTTCTCAACGGTTCCGCACTTATCACCACTGTGAATACGACATCCGAAAAAATTCTACTTCCCCAGAACACCACGGTGGCCTGCGTGACGGATCCCGAGCCAGCGTGCGTCGTGACACTTCAAGCCGTCTCCTCCAATGACAGCCCTAGGGGTGAGCCTGCATCTTCTTCTGCCTTTACTGCAGCCATTAACGACGACTTCACACCTTCACAGACGCAACAGCTACTTGCTTTGTTAAAGAAACACGCAAGTTCCTTCGATGTTTACTCCTCGACGTTGGGCCGCACTACTACTATAACGCATCGAATCCACACAGTCTGAACATCTGTTGTAGACCACCGACCCTACCGCGTGTCTTCTTCTGAGAGAAAAATAATCGAAGAAAACGTAGATGCCATTCTCAAACGAGAGGTAATTTCCGCTTCATCTAGCCCTTGGTCGTCGCCTGTGGTTCTGGTTCGCAAGAAGAATGGCTCCGTGCGCTTTTGCGTCGATTATAGGGCGCTCAACAAGATCACTCGCAAGGATCTGTACCCGATGCCTCGCATTGACGACGCCCTTGATTCTCTACAAGGCACGAAATACTTTTCCAGCCTCGACCTGCGTTCCGGATATTGGAAAATTCCTATGCACGAAGACGATAAAGCGAAAACGGCTTTCGCAACCCCCGACGGGCTATACCAATTCCACGTTATGCCTTTCGGGCTGTGCAACGCGCCCGCTACATTTGAACGCATGATCGATACCGTGCTACGCGGTCTGAAATGAGAGACCTGACTCTGCTACTTGGACGACATCGTCATTTTTTCGTCAACGTTTCCTCAGCACCTGCAACGTTTGAATGACGTCCAGACGTACCTTGCCGCCGCTGGTCTCCAACTCAACACAAAAAATGCCGTTTCGCCACAAAAGCTATCAAGGTTTTGGGCCGCGTCGTGACCAAAGACGGAATTCAGCCGGATCCGGACAAAATTGCTGCAGTACTTCGCTTTCCGCGCCCCGAAAGGTCGAAGGAGTTGCGAAGTTTTCTTGGTCTCGCCTCCTATTTTCGCCGTTTCATACGAAACTTCACATCTATAGCGGCTCCACTGCACCAGCTTCTAGCTTCCGACGTGCCCTTTCTGTGGTTCGAAGAATTTCAAATGGCATTCGACCTGTTAAAGTGTGCCTTCACGTCCGAACCTGCACTCCGCCACTTTGATGATGCCGCACCGACCATCCTACATACGGACGCTAGCGGCCGTGGTAGAGGTGCCGTTCCGCTCCCACGCGACACCTCTTCACAAGAGAGAGTAGTCGCGTATGCCGGTAGAGTACTTACCGCAAGCGAGAAGAACTATACCATAACTGAGCAGGAGTGCTTGGCTGTAGTCTGGGCAGTGCAAAAGTTCCGTCCTTATCTCCACGGCCGTCATTTCACGATCGTTGCGGACCACCATGCCCTATGCTGGCTTTCCACGTTGAAGAAATTGTCTGGACGCTTGGGTTGGTGGATTCTACGTTTACAAGAGTATGACTTCGATATCATTTACAAGTCAGGTAGAAAACACCAAGACGCCGACCCCCTTCGCGCTGCCCACTCCCAAATACCCAGCTCAGCATCGGCCGAAGTTCGGCCATCACTTCTACTGTAGCGCCCGCGCTCGCCTCAATAGACCAGCCATTATTGGACGAGAAGCACACACTTCACTCCTGCCAGTTGTCTGATCCGTACTGTAGACGTATTATGGACAAGCTCTCAGGAGCTGCCATCCACCTAACGCGCGGCATCGTCGTCAACTCTTGCGATTTAAGCTGGAGAATGGAGTCTTGTACCGTCACATCTACCACCCTGATGGGCAACGCTGGGTCCCCGTGTTACCACACTCTCTTCGACTTGACGTGCTGAAAGCCTTCCATGATGACTTGACTGCCGGACATTTTGGTATCCAAAAAACTCATGATCACATTCGAAGTCACTTCTACTGGCCTGGTATTTCTACTAGCATCACGCGCTACGTCAGTTCCTGTGTCCCGTGCAAGCGTCGTAAAATCCAGACAACTGCACCGGCTGGGCCTTTAAAGCCAATTCCGTGCCCCACAACGCCATTTGAGGTTGTAGGTATCGACCTTTACGGCCCTCTTTCCGTCACATCCACTGGCAAACGATGGACAGTGACCGCCGTAGACCACATCACACGTTACGCGGAGACAATGTCTGTATCAACTGCCTCTGCTTCGGAAGTTGCTGACTTCGTTCTGCACGCAATCATTCTGCGCCATGGTGCCCCTCGTGTATTGTTGAGTGACCGTGGAAGGGTGTTCCTGTTAGAAGTACTAAAGGAAGTATTGGGCGCCACTGGAATAACACACAAGACAGCTACAAGCTACCACCCTCAGTCCAATGGTCTCACTGAGAGGTTTCACCGTACTCTTGCTGATATGATAGCCGTCTACATCAGTCCAGATCACAAAAACTGGGATACTCTCCTACCATTCCTCACCTTTGCCCACAACACGGCCGTTCAGCGCACAACCGGTTATTCGCCGTTCTACCTCGTTTATGGACGTTCCCCAACTTTCTTCCTCGACGCTTCCTTTTTCAACAGTGACGTCAACTCGTCTCCGTCTTCCAGCGAGTAATACATTTCAAGACTAGCTCGGTGTCGCGATCGTGCTCACATCAACAGGGAAGCGCGACAGCAAGAACGAAAAGTCATTTATGACACATCCCATCGCCCTGTACCCTTCTGACCTGGTGACGAGGTGCTCCTGTTCACACCTATTTGTACACTTGGTCTGTGCGACAAGTTCCAGCCACACTTCATTGGTACTTTCATAGTTATCGAACAGACTTCGCCCGTTAATTATCGTGTGACCCTACTTGTCGTCCCAACAGACCGCCGTCACTGCTTCACAGAGTTCGTGCACGTGTCTCGCTTGAAGCCTTTCAGGGGACGTTCTTTGCCACATTGCTTTGCTAAGGCCAGGTTGGCCGCTTCGATGTGGGGGGAATTAGTGTGGGCATTCATTATGCGCTTCTAACTTATGCATTATTACAATCATCATCATCCGTCTGGGTCCTTGTCTTCATCTTCTTTGGGGGTCACCTCAACCATCATCGGGTGTGCATGCTCGGTCTCAGACTGCCCGTTCGTTGCTGAGCCCTTGGGCTGAATAAACGCCGTCTCAACCCAGACGTCGTAATAGATAGATAGATAGATAGATAGATAGATAGATAGATAGATAGATAGATAGATAGATAGATAGATAGATAGATAGATAGATAGATAGATAGATAGATAGATAGATAGATAGATAGATAGATAGATAGATAGATAGATAGATAGATAGATAGATAGATAGATAGATAGATAGTTACGCTCAATGTCGCCGAAGTTCGCTGAGAAATGCTTCACATTTAAAAGAGAAAACCACGCCTGACTAAACCAGTGAACTGCGGGAAAAAGCGCTTTTGCGCCGAATGCCTACCTGGTATCCTTCTCGACAAGCGCTACCCGACAAGTCAGTGACTGATTCTTGGAAACCACAAGTCGCAATATGTTGAACGAATGACAGCAAGCCGACCGGGCACTCAGGGGTCTTTAGAAGATATCTCGAGGCAATGACCCCGTTCTTCCGAAGGTATTCAAGCGAACGCTCGCATCCTTTTTCTGGCGAAACAACGTTCTCCTACAAAAGAGATCTCACTTTGAACCACTAACTCTTTGTAATACCTTCCGCACTACGCCCAGGGATTCTGAATTGTTTCCTTTAGTACAGATGATTGGAAACGTTAGATTTTCCGGTACACTGGCGAGGATATACGAGGAAAATACTGCTAACGCAGCCTGACTGCAAAAGTCGCCATTTGATGCATCACTGGCGACGCCAGCTGGACCAGTGCCACTTTAGTGAATCATCTAACCTACTGCTGCCGCAAATTGAGAGGTATTTCCTCAGACCGTTTGAAAGATCGACCTTCGGAAGTTAGTGGATCATCTAAGCTACTGACAACCTCACCTGCTCCACCGAAACAAGGGCCCTGCTCAAGGACAGGGTCGCTGAAGTCGTCGAGTTTTTCGTTTAGAACATAGTCTTGCTTGATGGCACCACATATTTCATTATCAACATCAATGGTTCGGTTTTAACTGCCAAACCAACACATACGATCTCGTCAAGCAGCCAGACGAAATTGCACCAGACCCTCACTGAACCACCAACGTCAAGCTGTTCTGTACGTGGCCGTCAAGTAAAATACGCCATAAACCAATCAAGACAGGATTTTTTATAAAACCCGGCTACGACAGTGGTCGTTAAGCTGCCAAATATTGCAGCTGAAGAAAATAGTGCCGTTGCTGCCCACCCGAGTTATTTAATTTAAATCAGTGAACAACTTTTCCGGCGACACTTAAGGCCATACGATAGGCGCTTCGATGTCCTGGCGCTCTAATGTACAAAGTACTCTCGTTTTGCATAAAAAAGTTTCAATGGCGCTGCCTTCATTTAATCCATTTCGTGGTATTAGTTCTTTTATTTACATTTCTGCATCATTTTTCCTTCTTTGTGTAGGCATGTTTTTTTTCCTCTTCCATATTGTAATTTTAGCATGGGGAGGAAGCTCGTTCTCTGGAGGTAGTTCCACAGGACCCTAATCTATTTTTCTCTAACTGGGTCGTTGTGCGTGTAACCACTGCACTGCGGGAACCAAGCCGAATATCCGAGACCCTTCCAGATAGTTTCAAATCATTCATCTCAGCGTGAATAAACAGGTTTGTTTTAGAAGAAAGAGGCCACCGACAACAATGGTGGAACTTCAGTCACCCCGTGTAAGAATGCCGACGCGCTTTGCAGTGAATCAGATCACCGGCGAACGACGATTGTGCTTAAGGTGATCGTTGCTCTGAATGTGTAGCTTCTTTTTATTCGCTTCATTAGTTCCCTCGATGAGTTTTTTCATCGCCCTGTGGTGGACTTCCGTCACACAACCAAGCTTTTTGTAACGAACGGGTGCAGTTGTTGAATTTCGTCCCTCTATAACAAACAATAAGGGTCAGTTTTGCAAATAAATTGAAATTTCATTATTCTGCTAAACGTCATCTTATGCACAGCTACTCAAATCGTTTCCAAGATGCGCTCTTGAAAATATAATGACGCTTGAGCTCCGCCTTCGAGTGCAGATCGCGATATCGTAATCGTGGCTCTTGTCCCCCGCCTTCTGAACTTATTTCCTCCTTCGGTTCCCGGTACATGCCTCAGCCATGCTGTAACAAACCTAAAAACTATGGGCGTAACACTGGCCGTTTCAACGTATCATTGTATGCTTACATTAAGCACTGTTAAGGGGCCACTACACCATTATTTTTCCCATTTCGAATCAGTGAAGGGTACACTACACGCCCGTAGTCCAACACGTGAGCCTATTCAACCGTAAACTTTGTTGATCGTTGTGCTGCTAATGATGGTTGAATATGTCAGTGCTTCGTTATGGCATGACCTTTAAAACACGCACTCGTTGCTCAATTTACATGTTTTCATGACTAGCACAACTCTACGCTACTGCCGCGCAACATGTTACGCATTAAGCAGGCTCCATTTATTGCATAGCATAAATATCCGGTCATTCCAGTGACCAAGGCAGCGCCACGCTGCCTGCCTCCGAAGCTCCCACACGGCGATAACACTCTGCAACGCAGTTCAGTGTGGTTCGAGGTTGGCTCTCGCAGTGAGACGCTGACGCATTGTGGCGGACCCATGACTACGTATTCTTCTGCGACGTACATTATCGGGAATCGTATAATTCATATTAAAGCCTTTTCCCCTCCTCACAATCAAGCGCTAATACAGGCGAGCTCCGCCGCATCCAGACGGTAGGATCAAGCCATCGCGGTGACCATTCCTCCGAATGGGCGCTCGCAACGACAAAAAACAAAAGTATGAAAAGGCGCCCAGGGCGTGCCCTTACACTTACCACCGTGTAAGATACAAACAATAGTTTATATCTTACACCACGCCTTCTACACATACAACAGACAAACTCCCGCGCTGATCGGGAGAATTCGAGACATCGTATGCTTGGGTGGGCCGACCTTTTTTTCCCGACAAAACGCCAAGAAAAATTTTTTTCTCTTTACACCTGTTGCTGTGGTACGAACTAAGCACAGAACAATAATTTATTATGATCGTGATACTGGGAAGAATTCAAATGGGAGGTGACGGAGGGTAAAGCGAGGGGTAATCTCGACCAAGAAGTTTTGATGTGTCGAGCGGTTCGAATGCGCCGTGTAGTGTGGTTAGTCGATCTTGAAGAATCCAGTGATGACATCGTCCATGCACTGCTTTCAAGAAAGTCGCCGGGACGACGATCAGTGCTGGCTTTCGTTTGAGCGTATCCTGGAACAGAAACACTTGAGAAACGTTCGGATAATTGTGCGCTGCTTCCGCGTTGGTCTACTGGCTAAGGTACTCGGCTGCTGACCCGAAGGTCACGGGATTGAATCTCGTAAGCGCTGGCTGCATTTTTGATGGAGGCGAAAATGCTGTAGCCTGTGCGCTCAGATTTGGGTGCACGTTCAAGAACCACAGGTGGCCGAATTTTCCGGCGTCTTCCACTACGACGTCTTAATCATATGGTGGTTAATCTTAATCATAATCATATGGTGGTTTTGGGACGCTAAGCCCCACATACCAATCAATCAAATCTAGCAGCATTGTGGGCTACTTACACTTGGTGAGTATTTGAGGCCTCGATGTGTTCTTTATAGTGCACCTAGATATGATTACACATGTGTTGTTGCATATCACCCCCACCAAAATGTGGCGATTTGGAGTTAATAGCTCAGCGCCTATATCATTACCTAATATATTAAGAACTAACAGACAATCATGTCAAAAGAAAGTATAGCGGATATCATTAGTAGTAATGTAGGTGTGAAAAAGTAAATGCTGGCGAAAAAAATAACTAGCAGCTTGAAAAAACTGAACCTGCGTGTGTTCAGTTTTTACAGCCTGTGCGCTCTGTAATACTTGTGATTGTATATGTAGCGCGGTTAGTTCGTTCGCGTTCTCTTGAATACCCTGTAAATTCTGTTGTAATTTGTCATTCATACCTGCCGAGTAAGCATGCTTGTGTGATACAGAGTGGACCCGAGGTGAAATATTGGCCCGAGACACCGCATCAGCGGCACGCAACACGCCACACCTTCTGTTTTTTTTTTATCCAGTGGCGAGGCAAATGATGTGACCGGTTTCTTTTCCTTCATTCAGACATGTCTGCGTCTCTTTCGCGAGAAAAAGTATGGTCTGGTTGGTAATTCGTTGGCATGGCGTTCTTTTCTAGTTCACAGGCGCGCGCTTGCGAGATCGCCTCATCGCCATCGCGTCCGCCATTTTGACCTACCGTTGCGCCACCTATAGTCGCTAGAATGGTCGAATACAGTTTATTTTTACTGACAAACGAGGCTAGTAGTGGGGAGGGCGATGTTAACAGGACCTGATTACGCTACGGCGTTCTACTCTTCAACGTGAAAATCGAGCGCCCTCCAAGCTTTATGTCGGGTGAAGAAACTCTGTGAAATGAAGGAGGAAGATTTCGTTGGTGTACCCGCTAAAGGAGATGCAGACGAGTTTCCGTGGGTTTTTTTCACGATCCCCCTACTGCTTCGAATAAGCACATGGTTTCCTTTAGCTGTAGATAGAGCAATTTCCTGTCTACTCTTTTTAAAGTCAGAAGTCTTTCTTGGGGACCTTCCATGCAAAAAGTTTGCTCTGTCTGTCTGTCTGTCTGTCTGTCTGTCTGTCTGTCTGTCTGTCTGTCCACTCTTACCGGCATCGGGTATTTGAAACGGCCGACCCCATCCGCAGCAACCACCAATGTTGCTCAAGATTGAGCGTTCGTGCTTGTGCAATCTTCAATTAAAAAGCAATTATTGCGCATGTATGAGGTGTCATAGCAACACGCATATATTCTGCATATGCATCTCTTACTAGAAAACGCGTACATAAGTTTTTTAAGGACCGTTGCACTTATCATGCTGCGCTTACCATCCAACGCTTGCACGGAACGGGGAGTGTTTCCAACGCTTTGCTAAGACGAGATGGTTCTGGCACCTACCCGTCGCCTCGTGTTCTACACCTTATTACCTCTGAGACGGGCGCGCATAAACACGTGCTTTGTTTTCAAAAAGAAACTGCCAGTTCGCGCTCATTTCTCACGTGTGACGTCACTTGATGCGCTTGTTCACCTCCGCTGCACGCTCGAGGCACTCCATTGCAGGGCCTCCGCAATACCTATTCACCGATTTTCTTGCGCAGTGCATCGAAAAAATGTTTTGTTCACTCTCTCCACACGCAAGGCTTTCGTCTTTCGACGACATTGGCAGATTATATGCAGATACGGGGCCAATTTTTTTATCTATATATATATATATATATATATATATATATATATATATCCTCTCTTTCTTCTAACGTGACAGTATTTTATGCCGAGGTCCACCGCGACTCCACTAACGCACTTCCGTCATGAAAGTGACATTCAAAAATATAAACTTGCAGATTGCAAAAAAAAGAACAGGTAGCAAGCATTTGTCGCTTGGAAGCGAAACAGCGACCTCTCTATTCTCAGCGCGCGGTGCTAACCTCTACTTCACAAAGAGTACGTTGTCTCGAAAGCTAAAGGCAAGCAATTTCTGCACACCATACACCGTTTGGCAGTCCTCAGGGCTCCGCAACTTTAGCGCGTTTTCATTATCAGTGTCAAGATGGCGCGAGAGACTCGCGTTGTGGGCTTCTAGCGGTCGTCGCCTCCACGAAGCTGGTGTCTCCTGTGCGCATGCTTATCAGACTGGTATTTCGGTAGAGGACGTAGACCACTTCGCATGATCCCGCGGCCACGTTCCCGAAAGCAGCCCGCTGCTGACACATGATGCAGGAAGAATTTTGACAGTTGCTCGCGCTTGCCCTGTACATACTTGAGCGCTCATTTAGAGTGTCTCCCTGCCGCGGTGGTCTAATTTTGTGCGTGCTGTCTGCTTGAGATGTGCGCTGCAAGTTTCTAGCTGATGGCCGTTCCTACTGTGACTTCGTCATTTGTTGCTGTAGCTGAAACAGTGCGCGATAAACGATCAACTACTTCTGTAAATACACGTTTCACTTTCGTGTTCAACCAATTTCTATATAGGGCGATCAGCCGCGTTTTTTCCCCATCTCTCGGCACTACATGCTCTCTCCCGTTAGGGTTCTTGAAGGCAACGCCAGAGAAATCGGCGCACGCGTTGTGGGAGCAATTCAACGCAGAAAGACAAAGTGCTCCTAATCCCTGCTTCTCGGACATGTCACACTATCAACACGGGTTTGGCCAATCCGATTAGACAAAAGCCATACCGTGTTTTGCCATCCGAGCGGCGGATTATTAATTGGCAGGTGAACGAAATGATTGAAAACGGTATCATTCAAGAGTCGGTAAGTCCATGGGCAGCTCCAGTAATTCTCGTTAAAAAAAAAGACGGATCCTGGAAATTTTGCGTCGATTATCGCCGATTGAATGCTGTAACAAAAAAGACGTGTACCCACTTCCACGTATTGATGATGCCATTTGGACTGTGCAACGCGCCGGCGACGTTCGAGCGATTTATGGACACTGTTCTTCGTGGCTTGAAGTGGAGCATTTGCATGTGCTATCTCGACGACGTCGTCATCTTTGGCCGCACCTTCAGCGAACACAATTCACGTCTGGATACTGTACTGACTTGCATAAGAAACGCTGGCCTTGTTCTTAACTCAAAGAAATGCCACTTCGGAGACCGACAAACCCTTATTCTCGGGCACCTAGTCGATCAGGAGGGCATCCGTCCAGATCCCCAGAAGACAGCAGCCGTTGAAGCATTCAATGTGCCGCGCTCTGTGAAGGAGCTCCGCAGTTTTCTTGGGGCTTTGCTCCTATTTTCGCCGCTTTATACCCAAATTTGCCGATGTCGCGTATCCGCTGACATGTTTGCTACGGAAGAATACTCCCTTCGAGTGGACTCCGGAGTGCGACTCCTCTTTTCGTCAACTGAAGTTCCTCCTGACGTCGCAGCCTGTTCTTCAACACTTCAACCCATCAGCTCCAACCGAACTGCACACAGATGCCAGCGGCATAGGAATTGGTGCCGTCCTAGTTCAACGCTATGGTAACCGCGAGCACGTGATTGCATACGCAAGTCGCTCCTTGAGTAGGCCCGAACAGAATTACACTGTCACAGAACAAGAATGCCTCGCGGTAGTATTTGCGATTCAGCGGTTTCGGTCTTACTTATACGGACGCCCTTTTACAGTTGTCACCGACCACCACTCATTGTGTTGGCTCGTCAACCTTCGGGATCCTTGCGGCCGTCTAGCGCGCTGGGCACTTCGGCTCCAAGAGTATAACTTCATAGTCTCGTACAAAAGTGGTCAACGACACGCCGACGCAGATTGCCTTTCGCGCATGCCACTGAGCACTACAGAGTGTGACGCCAATGACCTCGATCTCCTCGTAGCTTCTGTGTCACCGAAGTTTCCCGACCTCAGTACTTTCAAAGATGAACAGCGAAAGGACACCAGGCTATCATCGCTTTGCACAGCTCCTACGGCATGCCATTTCTGTGTACGCAACGGACTCCTATATAAGAAGAACTTTTCCAGCACTGGTGCACGTTTCCTCCTGGTAGTGCCAGAAACCCTTCGGACAGCGATTTTAGTGTGATGCACGATGATCCTACATCCGGACATTTAGGTTCTGCGCGGACGCTTTACCGTGCTAAGGAACGCTTTTATTGGCCAGGAATGCGACAGTCAGTCGAGGCGTATGTGGCCAGCTGCACACAGTGTCAACGCCACAAACGCCCGTCTACTGCTCCGGCTGGTTTTCTACAGCCCTTGCCACCTCCAAGCACACCTTTCCAACAGGTGGGCATTGACCTCATGGGCCCTTTTTCAAAGTCGGCTAAGGGCAATCGCTGGATAATTGTATGTGTCGATTACCTCCCGCGCTACTGCGAGACGGCGGCCATACCAACCGCAACTGCCAGCGACGTCTCTGTGTTCCTGCTGCAGCACGTTATCCTCCGACATGGCCCACCTCAGGTGATCATCAGTGATCGCGGGCGACAATTTACGGCAGACATAGTAGAAGAGCTGCTTCGATTGAGTGAGTCCCGCCTTCGTCACTCGTCGCCATACCATCCGCAAACAAATGGGCTCACGGAGCGTACCAACCGAACAATTGTAAACATGCTCTCTATGTATGTGGCATCCAACCACAAGAACTGGGATGACGTGCTACCATTTATAACGTACGCGTTCAATACCGCTAAGCACGAGACAACAGGCTATAGCCCCTTTTTCTTGATGTACGCACGACCGCCGCGGCACACACTCGACACAGTTTTGCCATTCTCGGCGCACGAGAACCTCTCAGTCACCGAAATCCTCTGCCTTGCAGAAGAAGCGCGTCGTGTTGCTCGTCTGTGCACTTTGGCATCACAGGAAAAATCGAAAGTACGCTATGACGTCCGCCACCGGCCTGTAACTTACCACCCAGGCGACTTAGTGTGGCTGTGGACTCCGGTACGAAGACGCGGGTTATGCCAAAAGTTCTTGGCCACATACGACGGACCGTTTGTCGTTCTCGACAAAATCACGGAAGTCACATACACAATAGCTCGCCTCACGAGAAGTGGTAGAAGAGCCGCTAAAACCCAAGCAGTCCATGTCGCTCGACTGAAGTTGTACACACCAAGGTGAATCGGTTACCTCGCCCGGCGGGCTTCGTCTGCGAGGGAAGGAATGTTACGCATGCCTTGGAAGAAAACGAAGATGGGTGAACATTGATTGATTGATTGATTTGTGGGGTTTAACGTCCCAAAACCACCATTTGATTATGAGAGACGCCGTAGTGGAGGGCTCCGGAAATTTTGACCACCTGGGGTTCTTTAACGTGCACCCAAATCTGAGTACACGGGCCTACAACATTTCCGCCTCCATCGGAAATGCAGCCGCCGCAGCCGGGAATCGAACCCGCGACCTGCGGGTCAGCAGCCGAGTACCTTAGCCACTAGACCACCGCGGCGGGGCGATGGGTGAACATGCTGACTGCCCCAAGCTGGAGGAAGAAAGAAGACGACGAGACTGCGATCATCAACCTGTTGGCTGCTCCGGCGCTTCTCTTCGCGACCAAAATAAACGGCCCCCTTCAGCCGTATACGTCCTGGTCCTCCTTGTGCGTAACAATATGAAGAAAAAAGAACATGCCAGATCATAAGAAAAATAGGTACTCTTGGCACTACTTCAATTGCAAAAGCACTGAAGGAATGCTGATACTGCTTTAACCCACAAAAAAAAAGTCAACGAAAATGTGACAAGTTTTCATTAATTCGCGTACCACTTGAGGCGAAGAAACGCAGGCCCGTCGCCACCCACTGCGCGACATATTTGTCTGTTTGCCAGTATTTCCACGTAGATGAGGTAGAGTTTCATTTTAATCTTTATTATTACTGGCCGAACAAGTTTTTTTGTCATCATTTTCTTTTGCTTCTCTGTTTCTATGTATTTCTTTCTTTCAGTTCTCCTTTTCATGTATACAACGTTCTCATTTCTTCCTTCTTTGTCTCACTTTGAGAGTTTTCCCCCTTTTCCTGTTTCTTTTCCTGTATTTTGCTCATCATCTTCATTTCTTTTTTCTCAATTTTATTGTTCTACATCACTCACTCCTTCATTAT
Source organism: Rhipicephalus microplus (assembly GCF_043290135.1). Lineage (NCBI taxonomy): Eukaryota > Metazoa > Arthropoda > Arachnida > Ixodida > Ixodidae > Rhipicephalus > Rhipicephalus microplus. The sequence continues at coordinate 124,179,560 of NC_134702.1, forward strand.
TTTGCTCCACACCTTCACATATCTTACGAATTTGTTTACGGAGGATGGCAGGCGCCCTTCGGCTCCTTACTTCATGTAGCTTTCGCACTACGACCGATGGCCAGTGCGTTCCCCCTCTGGTTTAGCAGTGATCATCGACAGTAATTGGACCGTTGCTTTCACTCGCGTATAGAACCGGTGACGTGCAGGGCAGTCTTATCAGTTATGCGGAATAGCATGGAAGACGAGATTCCAGCTAATAAGTCCGTTGATTGACTGTCACAATAAAAGAAGAGGTTAATAAAGTGAAAGAAGACAACTAACCATTTGTAGCACGAAGCCGCAAGAAAATATGTACGGAAGTTTCAGAAACTAACTTTAGTTGCATTACAAGAGGGGAAGATGCGGTGGGGTGGCATGCCATATGCAGGTTTCCAGGTGTATATCGATAGAGACAAAAAAATGTAGGAGCACTTTTTCGTAGCATTTGAAGGCAAAAAGGGTTTGTACACTTATTAATGTGCTTCTACAGTCGGGAGTGATACTTTCTTTATACTATATTGTGCTGCAGTGAAAGTAAGAAGCAAGTTAGAAGAACTTGCAATGACAGCTGGACGAGTTCATGTGCAGTTTTTTATATTTAAAAAGCTCAGTATGAAGTATAGGACAAACTGGTTCTCATCAATTCTCTCTGTTTTGGGTTTTTTGGCACATTTTCTATACTTCCCTCCATCGGTTTCAATGTTCTTTGCCTTCTAAACTGTAGCTTTCTGCATTATTCAGAGAAGCGCAAGATAGAGGACGACAACTAGACACAACGCTTATTGGCAACTCAAACTCGTTTCGGTCACTGACAACGGACACTCGCTTAGTCATCTCAGTCAATTTAGTATGTTTTTTTCATGTGTCTCCTAATAAACTTGTCAGTTTCGAGTAACAACATAAGTGTCTACTTTTTTTTTCTCTAGTTTGCGTTAATTTGAATAATATGGAATCATACCAACAAGCCCGGCTGTCCACCTTGCTTTAGATTTCTGCACCTGCACTGATATTGCAGGGCCAGTAGAAACAGGCCCACCTTTGACCGATCACTTTCGTCAATTGTTTTTGTCATTGCTTCAACTGATATGGCACATTTGCTCTCATGACGTCAGGAAGATTTGCTTTCTCGCTCCATGCGCACGGCGTAATTTGCTGCCATCGCTTTCACTGTGAAGATAGCGTAGATTGTAGGAGCCACAATCTGTAAGTTTTTTACTGCGTTGAGTGATGCAAACAGCCATTGTCATCTTTGTACTCTTCAACGTTTGCTTTCCTCCCTCATACGAGAACAGATTTATGGATCGTGGAATACAGACACTACGATGGGAGAGTATTTTCTGTGAATAAATCTCACGTAACAAGACACGAGAAGTGCGCGTTGCCGTGAAATCGCCTAACATCGCGTAAAAAGGAAACGCGTGACAAAAAAAATGACGTAAATTCCCATAATGACTACTTATGTGAGTGAAACCACGTAACATTACTAGTCACGTGTCGAAAATGACGTATTATTACGCGAAGTGCCGTCACATCAAGTAACTAGACACATGACTAGAATCATATGCCATCGAGTAACTACTGGCGTGTCTGAAAATAACGTCACAATATGCAACGCACACTCACGTGGCTATTATTACGTAACATATAGTTGTGCGGCCAAGGCACGCTACATGGCGTGATGACTACTTAAGTGGGAAAATCCTCCCATATTTCCGTTAAAAACAACGTAACAGCTACTCACATAGCTAGCATCACATTGTGTAACAGGTGGTCACGCCACGTGCCTATACCCAAGTACAACTGCGTCTAGCTATACTTAGTAGTGCTAGCAAAACAGCATTTCTAGCAAAAAATAAGCAGTACCAGCAAAACTTATCTAAATGGAACACTACCTCCTCTGATGGATTTACCATTGCGCCACTAGTGGTAACTGAATGCGTTTTGAACAGAAGCTTTTTGAGAACTGCAGACACCTTATGAAACTTTACGAAGCCTTTAACGAGGCATTTTTACCCCTTACGCGATGTTTCCCAGGCTTCACAGTTTTGCTAATTTCTTGTAATTCTAAGGAACGTAAGCGTTTATCTGCACATTTTGGGCCTGAAGCTCTAGTCTTCGGGAGTTTGAGGAAGGTTTCGAATCTCACGCGGACTTTCGCCCTAGAAGTGACGATGAAAAAGAAAGTAGTGGCTACCATTACCGATCACACTCGCGCCACAGTAAATATTTTAGTAATGATGGCAATAACGCGCCGTAATTAGCATAAACTGAAGACGCGTATCCTTAATGGTGAGCTAACAGATGCAACAATAGCATCTACAGTGAGATTACTTTATTTTTTTTTTCAGCGGTTACTGCTCAGGTGGCATTGCTGCACGGGCTTTTCCTCATTGGCTGTAAAAGCCAAAGTGGTATAATAGCATTTTTTGGGAAGGGTACTGCATATCTTTTTTTTCTGCGCAATTTATATCAATTCTTCCATTCCACTCTGACCATATACCACATAAACCAATATACAATTACATATGCAAATATACAATTCATAGAAAATATTGAACATCATACACGTGTTTAACAGACACAATGTCTGCGTTCTAGAACTTGCTTTGCTTATAGTTGCTAGGCAGAACGAGTGAAATGTCACTGTGAAGCCATCTTGGCTTCTAAATGAGACTTGTTTAAAGCCCAAACCGTGCGTATAGCAATAAAAGAACAATGTAGATAGCTTCCATTTCTATCTGAAGTAATATTTACGCAGCCTTGTGATCAAAATAATGTATTAGATTTGCTGGTTGAATTACAATCGGCCGCTCAGAAGTTTAAGAGTGGTTGCTTGATAACGCCTCGTGATGTCTTATATGACGTTGTTTACGAAAATAGTGGGACAATCAGGAATAATCCATGCAGACATGTCTTATTTTCTGGCCGCTTATTTAGGAGAGAAGAGTGGATGAGCTCCAGGTACCGATGATTTCCGTGACTCGTGTTGAACCCAAAGCATCAGCTGGCACTCATGTCCCAGGACCGTCCGCTGCACCAGCGTCCGTGCCGAATATACCTTCGCGACACCAATTTCCGCATCGAAGATTTGGCCAAGTTGAATGTGGATCATCGATTTGCCGTTTTGTTTCGCAGTGGCTTCGCTCCACCATCAGCCCCAGAGCAGACCCTTGCGCGGATTTTTACAGCTACGTCTGCGGAAGCTTCAGGGGCCTGAGTCAATTGACGCACGTACGTTGTAATGACGCCATCGAAATTCTTTTGCAATATTTAGACGCGTGACTTCGCTAAACTCGAAACGCTAACAGACCAGTAATACAGCATTCAGGATATTCCTACGAGCCTATAAATGCGCGAACTTCTTGACTGAAAAACAAGACACAACAGGTTACTTGGACTATGCCGAAGGAGCTTGCGTGAGAGCGTCGACATGCATCACATATATTTTGTCTTAAGTGGTATTCCGATAAGGAGGACATGCTGCGGAGAAAGGGCGCTATTTCTGTGGCTCTACATGTTCTATGTGAATCTAATACCCTCGTTTCAGGTACGGTGCTTTGAATGCCCCGCTCCTGTGGTCTAGTGGCTGAGATACTCGGCTGCTGACCTGCCGGTTGCGGGTTAGAATACCGGCTGCAGTGGCTGCGTTTTCGATGCAGGCAAAAATGCTGGAAGCCCGTGCGATCAGATTTGGGTGCACGTCAGAGAACCCCAGTAGATCAAATCTTCCGAAGTCTACGGCATCTCTCATAATCATATGCTGGTCTTGGGGCGCTTAACTCCACATATCAATCATTAATCAACGATGCTTTGAAGTTCCGAGAAGAAGTGAATCAGAAGAAAACAACCTGATTATTTTAATTTGTCTCAGAGAGGAACAGTTGCCTGGCAATACCTCACGGCCACCTTGGCTGCTCTTCAGGTGGTTCCTATTTGAATCTTTAGGCACAAGTCTCGGATTGTGGTCTGAAGCAATTTACGTAGAAAAATGCTTTGAGAGCTGCATAAAACCAAATGAAAGTGTTGAAAACTGCGTAAAGCGAAGTTTTAGTCGAATGCAAAAATGACCTCATGTAGTCTACTTTGAAAAGGTTCCGTGTTTCGACGGTAACATTGACCACAATGCCTGCAAAATTATTGATTATTTGATTCATATGTGCGGTTCAACGTGCCAAAACACCTATATGATAATGAAAGCCGCCAGATGTGAGAGATTCAAAAATTTCTACCACCTGGCGTAATTTAACGCGCACCTGAACTGATCAGACGGGCTGCAGCATTTTCATCTCCGTCAAAAATGCAGCCGTGGCAGCCGGAATTCAATTCCGCGGCCTGCTAGTCAACAGCCGAGTACCTTAGTTCTTGCCATCAAGTCAAAATGCAGGTAATTAAAATAACCTTAGTCAACCGCTGCTCACAACCAAGTTTCTGATATACTATTTGCGCGGTATTGTGCACCTAGTACTTACAAATTCGGATATAATGGCATTTCCGGCCGTGAGCATGCAGGCCCGAAATGCGGAATGTTGTATATGAATATTCCGTTGACGTCCACTGATGAGTGTTAGTCGCTACTTGCCGTGTTGACAAACACTTTTACGTACTGGCCTAGTTCAATAATTACGAACATTTGCCAAACTTGAACACAACAGGTAATAATATTGTAGTTTCGGCAAAACAAAAGCACGTGGACTAAAATTTTTGGTCTTTCTGAACATACTTCGGACAAAGTGTTCTTGAAATGGCTATCTTGTAAAACATTGTCCGATAGTAACCAGGCTTTTGATCTTCCACGGTCACCTCCGCATGCTCCGAAAGAAAGCCACAGAATAATTATTACAGAAATGTTACGATCAGCATTATTCAGCAAAGATTGTGAGAACTTGATATGAGGTAGCCTCAGTAATGTAAGCATTCTAACCTACCGTCCATTCAACCTAAAATGTTGAGTTTCCAATTAGGCTTAAAGTGCAACCAGCTCTCAAGAGTAGCGCCTGAATACATCTAATATACTGTTAATCAGTGCATATACCCATTTTTTGTTTATTTGTTTATTTGTTTATTAATTTGTTTATCTAATAATTGATTCAAAAGTGCTTGAGGGCACTGTAAAACACAGTGCGTAAGTGGTCTTCACAGCAATAAAGAGATATTACTTTGTAATACACATGAAGGACAAAAGTAGCCCAATCGAAACTCATCATTTTCTTCACAGAGTGCAACATGACGAAAACGTAATTGCAGATTCTTTGTTTCTTTTTACGCTACGACCATCAGAGACTATTGGGTGGTAAATACATATTATTGTGATACGAAGCAAGGTTAAATAAAGTGCTAAACACATCAATACATAAGCAATATAAGTCAAAATGCAATGCGTTTATGACGCTCTCGTTAATGAAAGAAATTTCGTACAAGTGTTAGCAGTTCAAGATCATGTAGATAAGTATACAAAATGATTTGCAGGCAAAAAAGCAATCCGCAGTCTATAAACATCAAAATGCAGGTCAAAAAAGAAGGAAATACATTTTGCCCACTTTACGCAGTGATTTATAAAAGGATCAGCTTGTTAAATTTGCTGCTATATTTTGCGTTGACAAGAAAATCAAGAACGGCATCGCAATATTAAGTTCACATGGAAGTGCTCACTGTTTTAATCCATTAGCGATTCATATTGACAATATCAACCCAACACGAGCGAAAAGTATGCTAAAAATTCTTTATTTCTCGTCACGTAAATCCGAATAGCACGAAATTAAACTGGTTTTATACAGGCGTATAGTGAATTCCTTATTGTAGAATTTTAGAATGAGACCTTGAACGGTGTATATTGCTGTTCCTCCACTGCAGCACCGTTACATGTGCATTCATCCACGCTGAGATCAAGCGGCTATGGTTCATCGCGTGGGCAAAGGGCAAAGATAGTTATTCAACCGTTTTCGTAGCTGAAGTTGTGAACGTATACCTGGATATAGCGTGTACCGAACCCCACGTAAAGATGGCATCAGCAGACACACATTGCTTGTGGTTGAAACCAAGGTGTGCTCTGCCCAGTAGTTGTGTAGCTTACGTTTGTGTCCATACATGTAGCGCACAGCGCTTCAAGAATGCGACAGGCAGAGTTTGTAGCCTGAACTGTGAACGCGAAAAGTCGTTCGGGTTCACTCCGCAGCTAAAGCTTAGCTACGGAAGCACTCAGCGTCGGCGCTCGATGAGCTCTTCATGAAGTACATCACTTCACTGATCCCAGACGGCGACACGACCCCCCACGAATTAAGGGTATTGTAAAAGGCAGACTTCATTTGACATTTAGGTGTGTATGTGAAGCATCACGCATGAGCACCAGTAGCGCAGTGCTGAAGTAGCGGGCGGCTTACGACACGTACCGAGAAAAAAGTCGTGGGCTCCCTCTAACGTAATCATAATCGTCAACCCTTTTTCATTTTCTTTATGTTGTATTTTCGGGACGTAAACACGTCAGTGAAGTCAATGGGGACCACGTCATGAAATGCTTTCTTGTTACAATTTTAATGTAACGCCGCATCGCGGGACAGCATAACTGTGGGCATGATGTTGAGCATTTTATCTTATTCTACCACTTACCTCTACATACTTGGGTGTCTTTAAGTATGCTGTATTCTTGATGTTCTGGGCGGTGAATGTTTACGCTTTCAGATACCCTCGCTATGAGGTCACTTTGCATTTCCCCAAGTCACCTTACGGTAGAAAAATCGACCATACAGTGACACTTGACCCTGACGTGCCCTAGTAGATATGAAGCTCGACTGGTTACCTACTCACTGATGAGTGCACTCACTCACACTCACTCACACTCATTTCAACGTGGTGAGTGTGAGTATGAGTGAGTACTGATGAGAGTGAGTAAGAGTGAGTAAGAAAGGGAGTGAGTACTTTCAATATGAGTAGAAATGCGTATGAAAGGGAGTGAGTACTCTTGAGTGTGAATAAAAGTGAGTATGAACGTGACTGAGTACTCATGTGTGCGAGTAGGAGTGAGTATGGACATGAGTGAGTTCTCCGTGTGTGAGTAGGAGTGAGCATGAACGTGAGTATAGTGAGTGTGAGTAAGAGTGTGTATGAAGAGTGATTACTGATCTGTGTGAATATCCGTGAGTATGAACGTGACAGAGTACTCATCAGTGTGAGTATCCGTGAGTATGAACGTGAATGAGTACTCATCAGTGTGAGTATCCGTGAGTATGAACGGGAGTGAGTATTAAGAGTGTAAGTATGAGTGAGTGAGAGCTCGTGAGTGTGAGTAGGCGTGAGTGTGAACGTGAATGCCGATGTGTGTAAGTAAATGCGAACTTTTATTAGCGTGAGTGTGGATGTCATTGAGGGCCTATGATCTTGAGTAGGCGCTAGCATGAAGGTGAGTGAGTAGCTATGTGTCTTAATGGAGGTGCACGAAAAATTTAAGCACAAAAAAAAGACACCTGGACACCGCACATGTGCCCAGGTGTCTTTTTTTGTACTTCAATTTTTCTCGCATATCAGTTAAAATGAATTACCAACTCGTCCAGCAGTCCGTGCTTCTCTAACTAAGAGTGGGAGTAGTCGTGAATATGAACGTGAGTGATGAGCAATGAGTGTGAGTAGGTGTGATTATCAATGTGAGTGACTCTGAGTAGGCGTGAGTGAGTACTCATCAGTGTGATCTGGCGTGAGTATGAACGTGAGTGAGCACACAAGAGTGTCAGTAGTGAGTATGCAATGAGTGAGTACTCATAAGTTTGAGTATTCGTGAGTATGAACGTGAGTGAGAGCCTAGAGTGTGAGTTGGCGTAAGTTTCAACGTGAGTGAGTACTCATAAATGTGAGCACAAGTGCGTATGAACGTGAGTGAGTACTCATGAGTGTGAGTATAATTGAGTATGAATATGAGTGAGTGCTCATGAGTGTCAGTCGGAGTGAGTATGAACGTGAATGAGTATTCATGAGTGTGAGTATAAGTGAGTATGAGTATGATTGAGTACTCATGAGTGTTACTAAGAGTGGGCATGAACGTGAGTGAGTGCGAAGGCTGAAAAAATTGTGGTGAGTGAAATTGAGTGAATAGTCTCTCAAAGTGCCAACCTATGCCATAAGGTAGCAAGATTTAACTCGGCCGCGGCAGGCTGATTATCAAGGGAGGCGAAAATTAGTGAGCCTGGTGTACTTGAAATTTTGTAGCACTCGTTTTGTAGATATTTCTGGAGCTCTCCATTGAATAGTTTCTCATAATCGTATTAAGGTTTACAACGTTACACCGGTTCCAATAATTAGCAAAATTTGTTATCGTTTTTTGTCTCCTCGCCAATATGCGCGGATAATCATGCCTAGGCAACACTATACAAAAGCTACATTCGAAATACAGACATTTGAACAACGCAAGTTGATAATGAAGTCATCGTTAGTTTACACCGCTTTACAAAGATTGCGCGAAGCAATGCATTCATGATGCCTGCTTTTTTTATGTTGCAGCTTTCAGACGAAATCAAAGTTCGAAACATCAAGCTCCTAACAGACACACGAGTTCTTCCATCAAGACAAACTGTAGCACAGAAAGTCGCCGGACTATTCCAGAACTGCATTGCTTTTGTCAGAAGCCAAGAATCAGAGGTAACACTATTATTTTATCAAATATCCAAATTTTAAACCATACTATAAACCACATGGATTCGTGGAAACCGAAAAACAGACCCTACCACGACCCTGGGTCGGGCTGGGCCAAGACGTCTGCGGGCTCAGACCTGGGCGTGTCTTTGAGATGGTAGGCTCAGGACAAGTCGATTTCAGAACGAGCTCAGTTTCTACTTAAGGATGCACTGCATATATCGAAAACCGCTGTTTTTAGTTTTAGAAATATATTTCTAAAATATTTTTACGGGAAATGTAGTGAACTTATTTTGCTTCATCCTTATGAAGCTACTTAACACATTAGTGACTAGTGTAGTGGACGTATAAATATTCCTTGACTTCCTAATTGAATTTCTATTTTGATATCCTGCACTTTATTTTGTATTATCAGTAAGTTGCATAATATACTATGTGTATATGACAAATTTAAACCTAGTTACCTGTGCTTGAAAACAGTATTCACAACGCTGCAAAGCAGGACAACGTTCCTAAAATCTTGCAGCCCACTAACTCAAAGCATCTTCCGGCAGCGACAGCTCAGTCTCTCACCCAGTGCGGCACCTTCTATTGCCACTTGAGACATCGGAACCTAATGGGGGTCTGCATCTGCAGAAGTCCCCCTTTCACCACAAGTTATTGCCTGCCATTCAAGCTCACGAGCAATGTCCCTCCGTGACCTTCAATGAATAGGGAACCTTCACGTATGCGCGCCTCTGTTTGTTAGTGTGGTGTCAGCCTTTGACCCACCGCTTGCCGCTGTCCACTAAAACACAATGTTTTCAGTCCCTGTTTCCATGGCAACAAGCGCCACGTTGGTTCTCGCGGCCAAGCATTCCGGCTCCGCCGCAGTGCACCAGCTGCATGTTGGCGCAAATGTGCAAGCTGCGGTATGTATGAGCTGCGTTTTACTACACCGTAGACCTAGCTTCCGCCACGACATCATCCTCGCACTAAGCGGACCTACAAAAACTTTGGAGTATGATTGCCAGAGTGCTGGGTGTTGTTACGAAGGCGTCACGCGAACACAGTCCCGAAGGCGTCACTGCTGCGAACACCGCCGTCAAGGTCACCCCACAGCCGTTTGGTAGCGTGTGTTACTGAGCTCACGACTGCTTCTGCGCAGAGCTGATAGATGAGCGGACGAGGCGACGGTGAGTGAAGGCAAGGTTCATGTACAGCATAGAAATAGAGCGTTTACATATTCGGCACTGGGGACGACAGCTTAGGGACTCGAAGAGCTGAGATGTGTTCTCTCGCGTGCATACGTCAGCTTCTCTCTGACGCATAGGTCAACTGCTGGCGACGCGCCGCTTGGCTTTTTAGGGGCGAAGCTCCTTAGGGCGTGGGCTGTGCGTCCCCTGTAGCCTGTATGTAGCCACCCCTAGTTTAGTTCTTGCAGTGTTCACTAGACGGCGGTACCGTCTCACGTATGTCGCCTCCTCTCATTTAATTTCTGCAGTGTTCACTAGATGGTGGCACCGTCTCCTGCATGTAGCCACCTCTCGTTTAGTTCTTTCAGTGCTCACTAGATGGCGGGACCTGTAGCTGATGATGAAAAGATGCAAGATGTTATAAACTAGACGGTGGTACTTGTAGTTGATGATGAAAGATGCGAGATGTTATAAAATAGGAATGATGTCACATATGGCACGTGTCATTGGTGGAAGGCAATCGTTCGTTTTAGTGCGGCGACGTACGCTAGGGGGAGCATTGTAATAAAATCGAGTAGGCAAAATGTACGGAAGATTCATGGTTTACCAGGTTTTCCTCCAGAGCTTCGCCCACTCATCATCATTCATTTCGTGGATATGGCAGCACTTTTTTTATAGGCACCAGATGGCTATTTTGCGTCACCAGTGTCCAACCAGAATCCCTGCTGGCCGTGATGACAAAATCTTCCAATGGGGAGCCTCCACTGGGCCACGTCATGATCATCAAATCCGGAGTCGATGCGCGGGGTTGCACCCAAGGACGAATGATGCTGCCACGCATTGCGTAAGACTCGCCAGACTGGAAGGCGCCGATTGCTTCATCGAGCTTATGGGTTGAGGGAGCTCGCTGTGCGATGAAGAAGACAGACCGGTGCCGCCGATTGATGACATTGCTGAGTTGATCGCATAAGGCGGGCTCGATCACTAGCCTTGACACAGATTGGCGTTGCAAGGCATTGACATTCGTTGTGTACTCCCAGGCGTAACAGAGCCCCAGCCGCCACACAATGCGCCGGGAAGACGAGCTCCTTCCACGTGGCTCGGATGTCGGGCGTGCTCGTTCGCCAGGTCCCTCCAGGTTCGCCTCCAGGGCCATAGGGAGAACGTAGCTCCAGACTCAGTTCTGCGAACACATCCCATTACTGACGACGGATCCCAGCTCTACTGGCTTGTCGCCACAACTTGTCGGCCATCTTCGCTCGTCTCTTCTGACGATCTTGGTCTCAGCTCTTGTCATTGGTTCTGCAACTTGTCTAGAATGGTGTGACAACAGACAACACACGACACAAGCAAGTGCCCTTGGTTACCCGACAGAACACCAGACAAATTATAGTACAACATATACCTAGCTACGTGTCTAAGGGAATTTTGTTCCCTCTACACCAATAGGCTTATGTGGCACACAAGACTCTTAAAATAAGAACTCAAATTTTTACACGTACAACAACGTAATAAAATAAAAGACAACATAAAGTTGGCTTCTTGAGATAACTCTGGACGAGAGCGCTCAGCTAAGGCCGCTATGAGGACAAAAATTTGCCCGGAATCGCCAGCGACAGACTGAAAGGTGGAGAAGGTACTCGCTAAAACGCACGGATCGATGCGTCTGCATTACCTTTTAGCTTTACTTTTTTTGTAGCGAACGTCTAAGTTGTGCTGTTGGAGTATCATGCTCCACCTCAGTAACCGATGACTTTTAGGCGAAGACATTTATGCGGTACCAAGAGCTTCATACTTGCCACGTTGCACATCTGTGTAACTACAATATAGGAGCCCTGATTTCTCATAAAAAAACATCCCTTCTCTTTTTTACAAGTTTACGCTTTTCATAGCCGCTTTAATCTACAGGTCCTCACGCTGCCCTCAAATGAGCGTTTCTCGATCAATCCACGACAGCTCACTCCAACTTTCCGCTACAGGCGAAGCGTTGCACCCCTCTCGCTCTCACTTAATGGCGGCTTGTCTTCTTCTCCACCGACAGAGAGCGCGCCAGTCGTTTCGGTGACGGGCCGTTTGAGTGACTGCTCATATGACTCACACGGAGAATTTTCTGTCTGACGTTTCGTCGACTAGCCGCCAAGGTCACACAGATCAGCAAGCTTTGCAGCTGGTGTTTGACCACATTGAACAAGATCAGGTTCCTGCAAAAGCTTCCGCGCTTGCGATCACGTGAGAGTCATGTTCGCTAAGATGGAGAAGAATGATTTACCCTGGTCTTTGAGAAGCTGCTCTGAGTTATTCAAAAAAAAAGATTGGGAAAACAATCGGGAGGCGAGGCAGGCACAGCCGCTTCGGTGCGAAGCTTACCGAACGGGCCTTCAGTGACAACTGTAGCGATTGGTAAGCAAGCACTCTGCTCCTCGGCAAGTTGCCTGATCCACAAGCATTCAACTGTAAAGTCGTCTGGAGACACCAACGAAGGATGGGCAACGTCCATTGTTGCCGCTGAGTCTAGAAATGCACGACACGTTTTCCCATTCACACTAACTTCTTGGAGGTACGGCACTAAGAACCGCATGTCCTTTTCCGATTCTCGGATTTTTGCGAAACGAAATTTTGCTTACAGTTTATCGCGATGTGCCCTGCCTTTTTGCAGTTGTAACAGATTAGCGGCTTCCGTGATTTAAACGCCTATGTGGTATCAGTGCGTTGTTTAAGAACCTCACTTGATTTCTCCGCTTCCCTTAGCCCTCACCACAGTGTCTTTCGTAAGAGACAGGTCTTTACTGAAATAACGGTGCGGAGTGGGTTTTCGCTGATCAGTTTTCTTTGAAAAGCCCTCTTTTTTCGTCCTTTTCAACGCGCACTGCCCTACTATGCAACTTTGGGTGAGTGTATTACTCCTCAGCTAACTCTGCTGCAGTGTTTAGTTGTACTTTGCCAAGCTTGTCCTGCCGCCAAAGCTTGACATCCTCCTCAATGCAGCGGTAGAATTGCTCCGATGCAATGCATTCTACCACATTATCACGATCGTAATAAACACCTTCACTCTTGAGCCATTCAAATAAATCGGCTTTAAGACGAAACGCTAAGTCAACATGGGACTAATTCCCCTTTTTAGCATACCGGAACCTTTGAATGAAAGCCTCGGGTGACAACTTATAACGTCTCAAGAGCACTTCTTTAATTTCGCAATAGCTCTCAAACGCTTCCCTCGACAAGAGAGTTATCACGTCGGACACATCGCCAAGAAGGAGAGCCAACAGGCTCTGCGCCCAAAGAGACCACTCCAAAGCATTTCGCTCACAGACGTGTTCAAACTTGACGAGATACTTCGCAATGTCCTCGTCTACTAAAAATGGTTGTAGTAGGTCCCGAATTCTATAACCGCTGTCCTGAACTCTCGCAGAAGCTATGCTAGGCGCCTGCGAACACTGTAGGATAGCCACTTCTATTCGTTTTAACTGGAGGCTCTCCTGTCTCTCGTCCTCCTCATGCTCGCGACGTTCGTGCCTTTCAGCTTCTTCATGTTCGCGAACTTCTCGCCTTTCAGCTTCTTCGCGTTCGCGAACTTCTTTTTCTCGCCTTTCAGCCTCCTCGTAGCGTGCTTGGATATCCGCCCTGGCCTCGTGGACTTTCTCAGCCGACACTCGTTCATTCTTCATGATCTCAAGGATCGCTTGCTTTCGTTTCGCACGGCCCAAAGTAAGGCCAAGTTTCTCACAAATTTCGATGAGTTCCTTCAATTCAGTGTTCTCCATCGTTCACAAAAGCCTCTTGCTGTTTGCGCCTGTTATGAATCTACTTGCCATACCCCCCATAAGTCTACTAGCAAGACGCACAAGTAATTTTTTACTCGGTAGTGTTTACACCCTCCGCATTACCTTTGGTTCCAAAGCGCTACGACTTGGCTTAAAACGATCAAAGCTCACTCTAATGCTTCACGAAGCCCTTCTCTAAGCCACTATAACCTGTGCTAAAGTAGTCTGGTGAACAGAGGGGAAAATGTCAGGCACTCAACGCATAGATTTCGCTGACGCCGGCCGATCGCGCAGCTGCCATCTACTGTTACGAAGGCGCGACGCCAACACGGTCCCGAAGGCGGCCACTGCTCCGAACTCCGCCGCCAAGGTCACCAGTCGTTTGGTAGCGTGTGTGCAGAACTGATAGACGAGTGGACGAGACAACGGTTAGTTAAGGCAAGGTTAATGTACAGCATAGAAATATAGGCGTTACATATTCGGCAATGAGGCCGACCCCTTAGGAACTCGAAGAGCCGAGATGTCTTCCCACGCACGCATGCGTCGGCTTTTCTCAGACGCATAGGTCAACTGCTGTCGACGCGCCGCTTGGTTGTTTTTATAGGCACCGGGTGGACCTTTTGCGTCATCAACGTCTAACCAGAAGCGCCGCTGGCTTTGATGTCATAATTCTTCAATGGGGACCCACCACAGGCCGCGTCATGATCATCAAATCCGTACCCGCTGCGCAGTATTGCACCCAAGGGCGAATGATTCTGCAATGCATTGCGTAAGACTCGCCAGACTGGAAGGCGCTGATTGCCTCATCGGGCTCGTGGGCTGAGGAAGCTCGCTGTGCGTCGCGTAAGACAAACTGGCGCCGCCGCTTGATGATGTCGTTGAGTGATCGCGTAAGGCGGCCTCGATCACTGCTCTTGACACAGATTGCCGTAGCAAGGCATTGACGTTCGGTGTGGACTCGCAGGCGTAACAGTGCCGCAATGCAAAACCATCTGGAGACTGTTCTCTCTCTCGCCTTCCTCTAGCCGACAGCCGTGATGTCCGTGCGAACAAACAGACGGATGGACGGATGGATGAACAGACGCACAGACGAAGGCATGCGCGGAAGGACGCACGCACGGATGGATGGACTGACTGACTGACTGACTGACTGACTGACTGACTGACTGACAGACAGACAGACAGACAGACAGACAGACAGACAGACAGACAGACAGACAGACAGACAGACAGATGGATGGTTGTATGGACGAACGGACGGACGGACGGAAGCATGAACTAAAGGACGCTTCACCCCACCCATCATCATTCACTCTGTGGATATACTGTAATTTTTTTTCTTTTTCTACGAAACGGTGGCTATCTTCAGAAAACAACACTGCCGATTTCAGAACTTCCTATACAAATAAACCACCCCTTTCTGGTAGAAACCCACGCTACCTTCAATGTAAATGAGTAATCACTGAGAACCAACATGGCCACCCGTCAAGCATGGCGGCCGTTTTAGCTTGTTGTAAGCAACCATCATTGAACTTGTCACCACCATAAAAAAGGAGACGCGTGCACGTGAAGGCTCCTTATTAAGGGTGTGTAGCGGAATTCACCGCCCTACGCCCCTCTGCTTTATTCATCTCGCCTGCTTTTTTTTTTCCAAATGTTTTAACTTTTCTTGAGGTTTTAGTTGTTTTTTTCTTGTATTTCACTGTCTTATTCATGCTTCGCCAAAATGTATGACACGTGCTCAACCCTAAGCCGGGCTTCTGTCACGTTTCTTTCTTTTGCTTGCTCCAGTGAATGAAACGAGAACTGCTTGGCACAACATAAGCCACACTGTAAAACATCACTGATTTATCGCTCTTTCCGTTTCTTTCTTGTAACCACTATGTCGATGTGGGATGTTCGCATAGCGTCGCACCTGACGAAGAGCCATCGACCGGTCGAAACCGTTGGAAATAAATTCAGACATCTGATAAGGTTTTTCTCGTCTCTTCCCAAGTATGTTTGCCGCATTGAAAAACTTCGCGAATATATATATATATATATATATATATATATATATATATATATATATATATATATATATATATATATATATATATATATATATATATATATAATTATATATAATTATATATATATATATATATATATATATATATATATATATATATATATTTATATATATATAATTATATATATATATATATATATATTGATGCAGGCAACTTATCAAAATCATTACGCGTTTTATGTGTATGTAAGATAACCAAATTTGACGACCATGACATGTCTATCATCTCCCGAATTTCGAAAGCATAGCTTCAAGACCAAGCTATGCATACTGTTCGAATTATAGAGGAGTGTATTTGCTAATAATCTTATCGGTGCTACTTGAACTAAAGGTAAAGTGATTTCGTGCAAGCCTAATTCTGTAGCACGAACACGCTTTTTTAAAGGTTGATGGGTGTGATACGTTTCAAATCGATGGTTTATAACGAACAAATCCATTAAATTGTTTTCTTGTTTTACCACTATGTTATAGAGGCACTGAAACTAGGAGATGTAGGTATTACGTTGTTGCTTTATTTAGTGGCCAAAATTAGTGCGGAAGCTGATACTCAACACATTTATGAAGCGAAAAACACCTGATATAAAGGTTAATTCTTTTTACCTGAATGAATTTAATCAATGAACTGTCAAGATTCCCTGTTTTCGGCCACCTCACAATGACGTGGATCAATTGCCTTGATTCACTGCCAAACATTTTACGCGTGTGCAGAAATTCAGGCAAAGTTGACGCGTTTGCGTTAGTTAGATTCAAGTCCCGAAACCACCGCATGATTATGAGAAACGCCATAGTTAAGGACGCTGGAAATTGCGACGACCTGGGGTTCTCTACCATGTGCCCAAATCTGAGCACACGGGCCTACAGCATTTTTGATTTAATCAAAAACGCACTCGCCGTATTCGGAATCAGACCCCGTGACCTGCTGGCCAGTTGACGCGTTTGTCTTATTCTACACCGAGAGTAATAAAACAAATCAGCTAAAATTATTGATGCATGCAAAAAGGCCACACAGATTTATCGGCACAACACCATGAGCACAGGCGCATATTTTTCACCGTAACAGGAAAGAATTCGCAGCAGACTTCGTTCGTTTTGCGCAATTTCTCAAGGGCCCCCTGTGTACTTCCGCTTCTGATTGATTTGTGGGGTTTAACGTCCCAAAACCACCATATGATTATGAGAGACGCCGTAGTGGAGGGCTCCGGAAATTTTGACCACCTGGGGTTCTTTAACGTGCACCCAAATCTGAGCACACGGGCCTCGACATTTCCGCCTCCATCGGAAATGCAGCCGCCGCAGCCGGGATTTGAACCCGCGACCTGCGGGTCAGCAGCCGAGTACCTTAGCCACTAGACCACCGCGGCGGGGCGTACTTCCGCTTCTAGGCTTTTCATAAAATAAATGTAGCGCAAGCATTACAGTTTGGTGCGCTTATGGACACAATGAAACAGTTGTTGTCCCACTTCTTCAATCAAGCGTCATACGTCAATGGCAAGGAAACTCCTACTTCCCGCAAACTAACTGTCGTATTTCGGTGCAAATCGCCGAGTACCACTTCCAAACATATACTGTATTTTTTTATAAGGTAGGCGTATTTTATCTTAGCGTGTAAAACATATGGATGATTGTAGAAAGGATTAGGACACATACTTATCCCAATACAAGATTGTTTTTGTTCTTGACCTTGATCAAATTGCAGACCCATCGAGAGCAGTAGTCACGTCGCTAAATTGAGCAGTGCTTCTATTGCCCTTTGGATAATTACTTCACTGCACCAGTAACAGCGGGCAATTTATAGTGCAGCACTGTCGTTCGCTCCGAAAATTTCTCGCGTTTGACTTTTGCAGACTAGGCTACTCGTGGAGTGGATGATATCCATGGACCTGGACTTAAGTGACGAAAGAAGGTTGTCGAGAGTCGACCCCGTTGACATGATTGTGCGCTGCTCTCTTGACTTGGGAGTCCCGGCGGTGCTGTCCTTTGAGCTCCGAGAGGCTCGGTTTTTTAGAAACAGAAGATCAATGAAGGTACGAAACGAATCAAATAGAGGTGCACGCTTAGAATCTGAGCGGCACAGGGCAATAAAGTTTGAAACGTATGTTATACCTTATAACCACTATTCCATGTGGCTGGTGAGCGCTAGTTTTCATAAAGTATTTTTTTTATTTTGTTTTATTTAGGAATACCTTAAAGGCCTCCGTTGAGGCATTGTGTAAGGGGGGCAGTACAAAAAAGTGGACTTCCGTAGTAGTTACTAAACACAAAGTTCATGAACAGCGCTTAAGTAGCAGATCACATAATAAGAAGAGCAGTACAAAATAAAAAAGAAATCAACAACACTAGCAAAGATAAAACAGATAATAAAAAATATATAAGCGACACGATGGTGCATACAATAAAAGACTGCAAAAAGGTTACGTTGAAGAGAGCAAACTGCGGTAACGGCAAACATTTTTACACCTCGTTGGCCAGATAACTGGTCATTGCGTCACGAAAAGCATTAATGTTTGTCAGACAAGCGATGCTATCTGGCAGGGAATTCCAACATCGGACTGCACGTGGAAGCGCAGAGCGGTTCATGCACTTCTTTATTCGTAAATGAGGGTACAGCTAAAGTGAGTATGAAGCCTGTATGACTTGTAGTAGGGTCTTTTCAAGCATGCTAGTGTTGTTCGAGATGAATGAATGAACTTGTGAAACAGCGTCAGCAAGGCAATGTCACGTCAAGTACTCAATGATTGCAATGAAAGGTTAAGTTTGATTTGTGTGACGCTAGATTGATAGCTGTAATCGTTAGAATGCTGGATATAGTAAATTTTAAGCCTCTTTATTGCACGTGCGCGCATAATTCATTGTGCAAAAATATTTGTGAATGAGTTGTGTAGAAACCCTCAAGCAGTTGAAAGGGTTAAAAAAGAGAAAAAGACAACCACCTGTTTGTAGCCAAATTGATTCATTTTTATGTGGGGTTTAACGTCCCAAAACCACCATATGATTATGAGAGACGCCGTAGTGGAGGGCTCCGGAAATTTCGACCATTTAGGGTTCTTTAACGTGCACCCAAATCTAAGCACACGGGCCTACAACAATTCCGCCTCCGTCGGAAATGCACCCGGGATCCAAACCCGCGACCTGCGAGTCAGCAGCCGAGTACCTTAGCCTCTGAATCGCCATGGAAGGGCGTTTGTAGGACAAAGCCCCAAGAAAATCTGTACGAATTTACCAGAAAGAAAAGCTTCTTAGTTGTCGAAAAATTCGTCCTGGTCCGTGGTTCAGACCCGGGACCATCGCTTTTCAGCGGTGGTTGCTGTACCAATGGAGCTGACCACGAGGCTGCACGAGGGTGAATTCATAGACAAGTCAAAGCACATGAACACAAGTATTGCAAAGAAAAAATATATCTTCAGTGCCCACATGGTTAGGGCATCCGCTTCCAATGCGGGAAGGACTGGGTTCAATTTCCAGGGCTGACCGGAAACCAACTGGCATTTCCCAATGGTTAGGGGCGTACACCGACATGACTCTCGGTTGTTTCAGGGTATTCACCTCGAAAAGTAGCTCCATGAGACTCTGCAAGGACACCTTGACGTACCTTAATACCATAATCCACCACATCCATGGTGAAATTGCTGAGCATCCGCCGCTGCTGTGGGTGGCAGATAATTGCAGCAGCTATGCACGTAGTGGATAAAAAGGTACAAGCGCACTTCTGGTCTGGTGCTCGGAAGAACGAAGTTTAGAGTCGCATAGAAAGACACTCAGAATGTGGGGAACCAACGACATGTGACCACCAGACCTGACATAAGGTCATTCTCTCTCCTTTAGCTAGCTTGCGATGTTTCGCATAACTCATTTGCAATAGTTGTGTGACGAGTTCGTCCCCACGCTGTGAATCGCTAGCTTCCTGGTTAGCTCACTTCGTAGAGCGACCACTCTAGAAAGGCGTTAGTCGCGGGTTCAGACCAGGAAGAATTTTTCGGTAGCAAAGCAGCTTTTCTCTCTGAAATATCCATACAGATTTTCTTGCGGATTCGTGTTGCAAATGCGTTTTTTTTTTAATTTTTTAAAACTGATATTTATATGCAACGTGACTCTAGCCAACCTTAACCTAATAAAATATCGTCCACATTGCAGACCCATGGTAACTGGATACGTATACGATTACCTGGAAATAATCATGAGCTGCTAGTAGGAAGTGGTGGGTCACCACATCACTATATACTGCAAATTTTCTCCCACATTCTAAAATTTTCCCTAACTACATATTTTACATCAACTCAAGAAGTGCATTTCTGGTCACTGAAGCCTATTTTGTGTGTTGACATATTACTCTTAGACTTTTTCTGCAATCCACGCATTATACTTTGGGACCACAGCGCAAACGTCTAAGGTTAAGAAAAAGGAGTATTGCTTGCTAAGTATATAAAACCTGCCTCAAATAACGCGGCACGCCAATTGTGGGAGGTAACTCTGAAGGCGCGTTCACAATTGGCCTCGAAGAGACTGAAACCGCCGAAACTTTCCGGAAACTGGCTCGCTTCGCCGCCCGAATGGCCGGAAAACCACGCCGCGCGGCCGACGCGGAAAAATCAGTCCGAGCGCGATTTTCCCGCCACGCAAAACCGGATCCGAATTCTGATTCACAGCCTTGGCAGCGCTTGATCAAACCACGTAACCTAACCAGCCGGCCACAGATTCCACATGGTGGCACAGGCGTCGGGGGTGGTTCGCATCGTCTCAAACCGAAAGCTACCCGCGCAGCACGACGAAGCTTGATGGCCTACACGAGGACGTGCTCATCGACAGCCTGACTTGGATTACGATCGCCGAGAACGCTTGAAGTAGATGGTGCAGCGACAGCGTGTCGGCATGCCCCAACGTGTCTCGCGTTTGTATACAGCCATTTGAATGCATCGCCGCCACTACCAGAGCATTCACTCCCAAAACAACGTTTGAAAAGGTGCAAGTTGTTTCTTTTCACTACTTTGCGTGAATAACAAGAATTTGGCTTGAACTTTAGTTCTCAGAAAGCAGGCGAAATCAAATTACTTGTCAGGGTATCAACGGCAGCGGCAGCGCGATGGAGCAGAACTAATGTGAACATCTTCGACGCGCGTGGTCGGGGTTTTCTGGCCGCTCTCGCATTTTCGTTTTTCCTCAACTCTCAAGTGTGAACGTGCCATTAGCGTCGCCATGCTAACATTATTGATTCACGAGGAAGCGCATTTTAAATTGATAGCATCGTCGGCCTGGAACGTATTGAACATTTGAACTACCTCGAACATCTTAGCAAATGTTCTTGGCTCTTGTTGTTGCATCACAGCTGCAAGAGTCTCCACTAGAATGTCACGGATGTTCCTCTACGGTAGCTGCTATCGCTGTTGCGAAATAGTATGACTTTTTGCGTCATCATCACCATCATAATCAGCTTGACTAATTCCACTGAGGACAAAGGACTCTCAAAAGTTCAGCCAGTTAATTCGGTCCTGTGCTTGCTGTTGCCAACTTATACCGGCAAACTTCTTTATGTCATCTGCCTGTCTAAGCTTCTGTCTCCCACGAACCCGCTTGTTTTCTCTGGGAATCCAGTTAGTTACCCTTAATGACCAGTGGTTATACTGTCTACGCGCTACCTGCCGGCCTATGTCTATTTTCTCTTCTTGATTTCAACTATGGCATCCTTAATCGCCGTTTGTTCCCTAATCTTCTCTCCTCTCTTCTTGTCTCTTAAGGTCACACCTACCCTTTTTCTTTCCATTGCTCGCTGCGTCGTCCTCAATTTAAGCTGAACCCTCTTTGCAAGTCTCCAGGTTTCTGCTTTGTAGCTAAGTACAGGAAAGATACGGCTGTTATATAACTTCCTCTTCAGGGATAGTGGCAATCTACCTGTCAGAATTTAGAGTGCTTGCCAAATGTTCTCCACCTCATTCTTATTCTTCCGATTACTTCGGACTCGTGGTTCGACTCTACGGTTATAACCTTTCCTAAGTAGACATAGTCTTTTACAACATCAAGTGTACTATTACTCATCTCGAAGCGTTGTTATATTCCGAGGCTGTTGTACATTACTTTCGTTTTCTGCAGATAAATTTTAAGACCTACTTTTCCGCGTTCCTTGTCTAGCTCCGTAATCATCAGTTGCAAGTAGTCCGCTGAGTTACTCGGGCTATGCAATGTCTTTGGTGAAGCACTGGTTACTAGTGTACCCTCTATTAACCCTTATGCCTGACTGTTCTCATTCTAGGCCTCTGAAGACATCCTTTAAGCACGCGGTAAATAGCATTGGGGAGATGGTATCCCCCTGCCTTTTGCCGTTCTTGATAGGTATTCTGTTTTTTCTTTATGAAGCACTATGGTAGCAGTTGATCCCCTAAAGATTTCCTCCAGTATGTTTATATATGCTTCATCGACGGCCTGATTCCGCAGTGCTTGCATGACTTCTGATTTTCTACTGAATCAAACCCCTTCTGGTAATCAATGAAGCCTATGTATAGCGGTTGGCTGTGTTCTGAGCATTTATCTATTACCTGATTGACTGTATGAATGTGGTCGAATGTTGTGGAGCCTGTTCGAAATCCTGCTTGTTTCTTTGGTTGATTGAATTCTAATGTTTTCTTAACTCTCTTAGCAATCACCTTTGTAAATAGCTTGTATACTACGAAGAGCAAACTAATCAGTCTGTAATTCTTCAAGCCCTCGTCATCTCTTTTCTTATGTATTAAGATGATATTAGCATTCTTCCAGGACTCTGGTACTCTTCCCGTCAGGAGACTGTTTGTAAACAGGGTGGCTAGTTTTCCTAACACACTCTGTCCTCCATCTTTCAGCAGATCTGATGTTACCTGATCCTAATCAGCAGATTAGCTTCTCTGCATGCTCTCCAAGGCTTTTCTGACTTCTTCTACAATTACTAGTGGGGTGTCATCTGGATTACTGCTAGTTCTTATGGTATTAGGGTCGTGGTTATCCCGGCTACTGTACAAGACTCTGTAAATGTCCTCCGCTATTTTAACTATCATATCCACATTGGTCGTTATTTTGCCTTCTTTATGCCTTAGTGCAAACATCCGATTTTTGCCTATCCCTAGTTTCCTCTTCAACGCATTGATGCTTCCTTCGTTTTTCAGAGCATGTTAAATTCTCACCATGTTATACTTTCTTACATCGCATACCTTACGCCTATTAATCAACTTCCAAAGCTCTGCCAGTTCTATTTTGTCTGTTGTACTTGAGAATTTCATGCTTCGACGCTTTTTCATGAGATTCTTCTTTTCCCGGAAAAGCTTGCCAGTGCCCTGTATAACTACCGTGCCTACAACTTCCACTGCACACTCCTCAATGACACTCATCAGATTATTATTCATTGTATCTACGCTAAGGTTGGTTTACTACTTAAGAGCAGAGTACCTGCTCTGAAATGAGACTCTGAATTACTCTACTTTCCCTCTCAGTGCTAGCTCATTGATTGGCTTCTTGAATATCAGTTTCTGTCGTTCCTTCTTCTAGGCTAATTCGAGACAGTACCATTCTATGCTGACTGCATCGTACCTTGCCAACCACTTCCACATCCTGCACGATGCCTGGGTGTGCACTTAATATAAAGTCTAATTCGTTCTTATTTTCGCCATTAAGGCTCCTCTATGTTCATTTACGGTTTTCTCGTTTTCTGTAGAAGGTATTCAAAATCCGTAAATAATTGCTTTGTGCAAATTCAACTAGTAGCTATCCTCGGGCCTTCCTAGTACCGATGCCATATTCTCCTACTGCGTGGTCACCAGCCTGTTTCTTTCCTACCTTTGCATTGAAGTCTCCCATCAGAATACTGTGTTTTTACTTTTCTCATTGCTGATTCTACGTCTTCACAGAAGCTATCAACTGAAGCGCCATCATGGCTGGATGTAGGCGCGTAAGCCTGCACCACCTTCATCTTATACCTCTAATTGAGCTTACTTACGACACATACCACTTTTTCATGATTACTGTAGTGTTCCTCTACTATTTTCAGCTTTGTTTCTGTGAATGAGGAACCCCACTCCAAGTTCCCTTCGTCAGCCAAGCCCTGATAGCAAAGGATGTGCCTATTCTGTACCACCGTATACGCTTCATGTCCTCCTAACTTCACTGAGCCCTATTATATCCCCTTCAACACTCTCTAGCTCCTCAAATAGTACAGCTACACTTGCCTCACTGTGTAAGGTTTTAGCGTTAAACGTCACTAAGTTCATGTTTCAATAGCAGCCTGTCGAATCCAGAGATTTTTGAGTACGTGGGCTAAAAGGAGCAACATACTTCGGGCAGTTTACATTTATTGCGAATAGCGAAACAGCAGCATAGCTTCCTAACTCTATAGCATCTGGAAAAGTAGACGGGCAAAAGCTGTTATTCACTTTCTAGCATTTTCTTTTTGGAATCGTAGAAGTAGAGTTGTTATCCTTCAAAGACGTAAGGTGCAATTCCAGTCGCTAATACTAGTGTTTGCGGTGAATAAACTGTTAGTGTTTCTTCTCTATCACACCACAGTGACCTTTTTATTATAAAATAGCATTATCTCTTAATTTACAAATCGCAACAGAATGGTGCGTACCTGGAACATCGCAGTAAAGACAACGTAAGTTGGAATGCCCATTTCATGACCTAGTTCAGCAGAGTGCTGATTGTCTAATGTTTTCTTTTTAAACATGTGCACCTATTAAATATAGTGTATTGAGCTTTATATGAAAATTTGATTGTGAGTATTGCCACGTTTCATTTCACAAGCTTTTGTTATCGTTCCGAAACACCACACGATTCTCGGCGCAAAACGCGTCTGCAGGTTTCGAGAAGGTTCCGGACTGTAGTAGATCATTTCGATAAGATCACGCCCACTGTGCGAACGGTACAGATTCTTCTGGAACCTACGCCACCGCCAGCGATAACGCGAGAACATTCGACGGCAAGGGTATAAATGCCGACGCGCTTCGCCGCTTGTCAGTTGTTGATCGAAGGCCGACGCTGCGTTCGCCGCTATCAGTCCGAGACTGCTATCTGTGCAAGACTGCTGCTGTAATTAGACTTTCCCTTTACCGGGCACAGGTTCACCCAAATAAACAGTTAAATCCCAACACGAAGTTTCCTGTCTTCGGCCACGTCACGACCCCGTGACATCTGGAGGAGGTGCTGGGTAAAGGCCGAAGGGCATCACCTTAAACTCGAAGAGGCCGTCCGGTGTTATAAACGCCGTCTTCTCTCGGTCTCTTTCGTCGACTTCGATTTGCCAAAAGCCAGTCTTGAGGTCCATTGACGAGAAGTACTTGGCGTTATGGAGCCGATCAAGTGCGTCGTCTATTCGTGGGAGAGGATACACGTCCTTTCTTGTGATTTTGTTCAGGCGGCGATAATCGACGCAGAAACGTAGGGTTCCATCCTTTTTCTTCACTAACACCACGGGGGATGCCCACGGACTCTTGGACGGCTGGATAATGTCATCTCGCAGCATTTCATCAACTTATCTCGTCATTGCCTCACGTTCTCGCGTCGAAACCCTGTACGAACTCTGACGGAGTGGTCTGGCATTTTCTTCGGTTATGATTCGATGTCTCGTAATTGGGGTCTGCCGAATTTTCGATGACGACGAAAAGCAATCTTCGTATTGCAGGAGCAGGGCCTTGAGCTGTTCTTGCTTATCGTTCGGAAGTCTGGGATTGACGTCGAAAGCTATGGGAGGGGCTTGGTTCCTCTGAGCAGGTTCCGCAAAATCGGTGAGGGCGAAAGCACTGGTGGCTTCGACAATTTCTTCGATGTATGCGACCGTTGTTCCTTTGTTCACATGTTTGTACTCATTGCTGAAATTCGTGAGCATAACCGTTGCTTTGCCTCCCCGCAGCTCTGCAATTCCTCTTGCGACGCAAATATTTCGGGTGACCAACAGATGCTGACTGCCTTCAACGACGCCTTCCAAGTCAGGTGATTTAGGAGCGCTGACTGAAATAATGATGCTTGAGCGAGGTGGAATGGTGACTTGTTCTTCCAGCACATTCAAGGCATGGTGTCCTGACGGCGTGCGCGGCGGTAGTGCTTCATCTGTGGATAACGGTATCAACCTTGTTTTTAGGTTCATGACAGCACCATGGAGGCATAAGAAGTCCATGCCAAGGATGACATCTCTCGAGCAACGCTGTAGGACTACGAAGTCTGTAGGATATATACGGCCGGTAATGGTGACTCTCGCTGTGCAGATTCCTGCAGGCGTTACGAGATGACCTTCGGCTGTGCAGATTTCAGGGCCTTTCCAAGCTGTCCTAACTTTAACTTCGCGGCGAACGACCCACTGATGACAGAATAGTCGGCTCCAGTATCGACGAGAGCAGTCACACTGTGGCCGTCGATAAGAACGTCGAGGTCGCTAGTTCGCCGTCTCGCATTACAGTTAGGGCGTGGCGTCGGGTCACGGCTGCGTCGGCTTGTTCCGCTGCTTCCATGTTGCGTCGTCCGGCCACCTTCGGTAAGTGAGCTTTTGCCTTCGGGGCTTTGCCTGGTTGGTGTTGTGTTCAAAAAGCTCCGTCGCGTCGGCGTCGTCGTCGGAGGATCTTCGGTAGTTCGTCGCACAACAACCGCACCTCCACCGGTTGCTGCCCTTAGTTTCCCGGATACGGGCTAGGAGACCGGCCCCGCGTTGGGCCAGAGTACTCTCGGTGGTGCGGTGACGTGCGGCGGCTGGGCGACGGCGAACTCGAAGGGCTTCGTGGTGTCCACCGAGTTCCTGTCAGGTAGTCGGCGATGTCACGTGGTCGTTCTCCTGGCTGTGGACGCGGTGCATTGACGGCGAAGCCACGCCGTCCCATCTGTCGGTACTGGCAACGGCGGTATGTGTGCCCGGCCTCGCCGCAGTGGTAGCAGAGTGGGCGGTTGTCAGGTGCACGCCAAACGTCCGTTTTTCTCGGTGCACTGCGCTGGCCCGCTGGGGAACGGTAGGACGTCGGTTGGGGTGGTGGCGGCGGTGGCGTCTGGCGACGGAAGTGTGATGGGGCGGCGTTTTGGCGTGGACGGGGAGGAGCGTTGTGGCGCACTGCAGCGGCGTAGCTCATAGTTTCTGGCTCGGGCGGCGGTGTTTCGGGAATTAGAAGCGATTGCCAGACTTCTTCTCGCACAATGTCGGCGATCGAATCCACTTGAGGCTGCGCCGAAGGCAACAGTTTGCGCAGCTCTTCCCGCACAATTGCTCGCATCGTTTCACGCAGGTCGTCGGAGTCACTGGTTTGAGCAGCAGCGCATTCTGGAGTCAGGCGACGATTATACTGTCTGGTGCGCATGTCCAGCGTTTTTTCAATGGTGGTCGCCTCGATAAAAATTCTTGGACGGTGTTCGGTGGATTCCTCATTAGTCCCGCGAAGAGCTCCTGTTTGACCCCTCGAATGAGGAAACGAACTTTCTTTTCCTCAGGCATGTCTGGGTCAGCGTGACGGAATAGGCGGGTCATCTCCTCTGTGAAAATTCCAACCTTTTCATTTGGTAGCTGAACCCGGGACTCGAGTAGAGCAGCGGCCCTCTATTTGCGAGCGACGCTCGCGAACGTTTGCAGAAATGCGCCGCAGAAGACATCCCACGTTCGGAGCGTGGACTCCCGATTCTCTAGCCAGGTCCTTGCGGTGTCTTCCAGGTAGAAGTACACACGACGGAGCTTTTCTTCGTTGTGCCAGTGGTTGAGGGCGGCCACACGGTCGTATGTTTCTAGCCAGGTTTTCGGGTCTTCAAACGATGAGCCATGGAACGTTGGTGGTTCCCTGGGTTGATGAATGACGATCGCGGGCTGGGACGCTCCGGTTGTCATTGTCGCTGCAGTCGAGGTCATGGTCTTGGTCTTCCGCGCCTTGTCTTGTAGAAGGCCGTACTCAGGTGGGAGACCTTGCTGTCGGCGGCTTGTTCGCTGCTCTTGGTTGGCGTCGGTGTTTTCTCCGCGACGGGGGCTGGGTTCACGGCTTGTCGGGGGCGTCCGGTACATGAACAAAGCAGCACCTTCGTTCATGTACTTCGTTCATGTGCCTGCAACTTTTCAACGCGTTATGGATACAGCACTGGCAGGATTGAAGTGGCAGACTTGCCTTGTGTACTTGGACGACGTCGTCGTGTTTTCCTCGAGTTTCGACGAGCATCTTCGGCGCTTTGAAGCTGTACTTCAAGCCATCAAGACGTCCGGACTCACACTGAAGCCAGAAAAGTGCAGATTTGCGTATGAGGAGCTCTTGTTTCTGGGGCACGTTATCAGCAAGTCTGGAGTTCGTCCCGATTCACGGAAAACAGCCGCCATCGCCGACTTCCCACCGCCCACTGACAAGAAGGCCGTGCGCTGATTTCTGGGCCTGTGCGCCTATTATAGGCGGTTCGTGAAAAACTTCGCCCGCATCGCCGATCCTCTCACTAACCTTACCAAGGCCGACTCGAAGTTCAAGTGGGAAACGCCACAGGAACACGCTTTCCAGGAGCCTAAACATCGCCTCCAGACGCCTCCGTTACTTGCCCATTTTGACGAATTCGACGAGACAGAAATACATACTGACGCAAGCAGCGTAGGTCTTGGCGCCGTTCCTGTGCAGAGGGCTGACGGACTTGAAAGGGTTATTAGTTACGCCAGCCGATCGCTATCCAAAGCAGAAGCAAATTATTCCACAACAGAAAAATAGTGCCTCGCCATCATCTGGGCAACGTCGAAATTTCGCCCCTACCTCTACGGCAGGCCCTTCAAAGTTGTGAGTGACCACCACGCCTTGTGTTGGCTAGCCACCCTGAAGGACCCTTCAGGTTGCCTCGCACGATGGAGCCTGAGACTTCAAGAATATGAGATTACTGTCATTTACAAGTCCGGCAAAAACACTCCGACGCTGACTGTCTCTCTCGTGCGCCTGTCGACCAACCGCTACCCGACGCCTCGGATGACGACTACTTCTTGGGAACGATAACTACCGACGACTTCGCTGAACGACAGCGGGCCGACCCGGAACTTAAAGCCCTAATAGAATACCTCGAAGGCAGGACCGCCGAAGTCCCGAAGGTATTCAAGCGCGCACTTGCGTCGTTCTTTCTACGAAACGGTCTTCTACAAAAGAAAAACTTTTCACCGCTTCGAGCTAAGTACCTCCTTGTGGTGCCTTCAGCTCTGCGACCAGAACTCCTGCAGGCCCTGCACGACGATCCGACGGCAGGGCACCTCGGTGTTTCCCGCACGCTCGCGAGGATACAAGAAAGGTACTACTGGCCACGTCTTACCACCGACGTCACTCGTTATGTGAGGACATGCCGGGACTGTCAGCGACGCAAGACACCGCCGACAAGGCCAGCGGGACTTCTGCAGCCAATTGATCCACCTTGCCGACCTTTCCAGCAGATTGGTATGGACCTACTCGGGCCGTTCCCGACGTCGGCTTTCGGAAACAAGTGGATCGTGGTAGCTACCGGCTACCTCACCCGCTTCGCCGAGACAAAAGCCCTGCCAAAAGGCAGTGCATCCGAGGTAGCTAAGTTCTTCGTCGAAAATATCGTCCTACGTCACGGCGCCCCGGAGGTCCTTATCACCGACAGAGGAACGGCATTCACTGCCGACTTAACTCAAGCGATCTTGGCATACAGCCAAACAAACCACCGCCGAACGACAGCGTAACACCCACAGACCAACGGCCTCACCGAGCGGCTTAACAAGACGATTGCCGACATGCTGTCAATGTACGTCGATGTCGAACACAAGACGTGGGACGCCATTCTTCCGCATGTGACCTTCGCATACAACACGGCGGTGCAGGAGACGACGCAGATATCTCCATACAAATTGCTCTACGGAAGGAGTCCGGCAACGACGCTCGATGCCATGTTACCCAACGTCACCGACGAAGAAAATTTCGATGTGAGCGAGTACCTTCAGCACGCCGAAGAAGCGCGACAACTTGCGCGTCTCCGTATCAAGAATCAACAGACGACCGACAGCCACCGTTACAACCTTCGACGACGCTTCGTGGAATACCAGCCCAATGAACGTGTTTGGGTGTGGACGCCGATACGCCGACGTGGACTAAGTAAAAAGCTTCTGCGACGGTACTTCGGACCGTACAAGGTGGTTCGACGTCTCGGTCCACTTGATTACGAGGTTGTCCCCGACGGCATCACGAACTCTCAACGAAGCCGATCGCGACCTGAAGTCGTCTATGTCGCGCGCCTCAAGCCGTTTCATGCACGTTAACAAACTGAAACAGTGTTTTTTGTATTATTGTTGTATTGTAATTTATTCATTGTACTTTCTTGCATTATTATTGTACCTTCATCTTTAGTTAAAGCATCGGGACGATGCCTTTTTTCAGAGGGGGGCAATGCCAGGTTCCATTTCACAAGTTTTTGTTATCGTTCCGAAACACCACACGATTCTCGGCGCAAACCGCGCCTGCAGGTTTCGAGAAGGTTCCGGACTGTAGTAGATCATTTCGATAAGATCACGCCCACTGTGCGAACGGTGCAGATTGTTCTGGAACCTACGCCACCGCCAGCGATAACGCTAGAACATTCGACGGCAAGGGTATAAATGCCGACGCGCTTCCGCGCTTGTCAGTTGTTGATCGAAGGCCGACGCTGCGTTCGCCGCTATCAGTCCGAGACTGCTATCTGTGCAAGACTGCTGCTGTAATTAGACTTTCCTTTTACCGGGCACAGGTTCGCCCAAATAAACAGTTAAATCCCAACACGAAGTTTCCTGTCTTTGGCCACGTCACGACCCCGTGACAGTATTATCCGCCGTACCCATTTCCAATATTGCCTTTGGCGAAACTGGGAAAAGTGTGCTAATACACGCACCTAGGAGAGGCGGCTGCTTTCTTGAAGAAGACAGAATACGCTGTGGAAACATTAGCTTTAGTGACACACCCTGCTCAAGAATTTTACTTTTTTCAAGCAGCCATCTTCTATTCAATTTTTTCTTCGTCTGGATTTCCGAAAATGAAGCGATTTTGATAGGTTGTGAATCTGTGTGTTCTCACATATGTAAGAAGCATTTTTCGTGAGATTTTGGAGCAGCATTTCTGCTCGAATTTTGCAGTTACCTAGACCATATGTCACCACTGACTCTATACTTCAGTTTCGGGTTGAAATTAGTTGAATTACGTTGCGACGCAGTAATTGCTAGAGGCCCCATTTTCAAAAGCTCTAATGCGTTCTTCACAAAGAACTTTATTGCTGCCATTTGACACAACTGCCTAGCTAAGCTACCTTTGTTTTTCACTGAACCTTGTTTCTAGTTACGATCACAAATGACGTTTTTATTCATCTTAAAATGCCTGCCGCTAAAAAAACGCAACTGTGAACGAAATGAGCAAATGTCAAATTTTACTCATTTCGGGTATTTAAAGCAATTTTCTGAGATACCAAGTAAAATTATACTGTACAACACTTTCTAAAATGATCTCCACATTTCATGCAGTATTACGGTGAGAAATTTCAAGTGCCTCGTCAGATACACAATATATGGGACAACAAGCAGGATGTTTCAAGAAATGTGTCCTGTATTGTTTAAAAATACAGAAAGGAGGCAACTGCGTGCTAGCAGCAGCGCTCCCTTTGCTTCTACAAAAGAGGTGTTCATATCGGTACCATGAACAATTATGGCTGTAATTATATAAATTGAAACAATTACCTTTCCAACGAATATAAATAGCTGATCTAGTGAAATGGCAGAATTAAAGGCTTTTCTACGACTAGTCCACAACGACTGTGAAATTTCCCCAAAGCGGCCACTGGTAATCACCGCAGAGCGAAGAAAGTGGGCTAATTTAGCAGGCTAAATCGAAACCAACGCACCAAAGAGTGCATCTGCCATTCACTTTGAAAAACCACCAATGACGACTTTGGGTTCCTCGCATTTGGGGAGGAGCATAAGCTAGCGTCGATCAACAGCCGCGAAGTGAATTCTTCAGATTGATGGTTCATAACGACCAGTAAAACAGTATAGTCATTGAGGGTTTTAAATCGATTGCTATTTGCGCAGTTTCGTGCGTCTGTTTCAGTTCAGCCTGCTAATTTAGCCCGCTTCCATCACTGCGACGATTACCGAAGGCAGCGTTTGAAGAATTTCAAGCTAGCCATAAACTATTCACAGGAAAGACTTGAATTTGCCCATTGGAGTCAATCGAATATTTCCACTGGTTACTTTAGCTGTTTATATTCTGTAATAACCTTCGTAATCTTTGTTTACTGTAATAACCTTCGTATTCATTATTTTACTGTGAAAAAAGGCATCTGAAGATGCCTTCTTTCACAGTATAGGTGACGCCACACGTAACACGCAGATGCCTCTTCTCAGTAGTTTTAAAATGGTGTACCTATATTTTTGACACGCCCACTATGTACATTCAGAGTTCTAAGACCGCGATGAACTTTAGCATAACCATAACCATCATAAGTGTTATCGGCATATAGATTCATGGAGATAAAGATAATAAAGAACACTACATACGTATAACAGATAATTTGGAGAGGACCCACATTGATAAACCCGGTAGTGACACAATGCATGCGAAAGAAAGAGCCCAAGTTAAGGCTGAAAGAAGTGAACGTATAAAAACGTTCACCGTCCAGCGGGCTTTGCAATTGGTGAGCAGCCCTTTTCAGCTTCTAAATCAGAGCTGATTAACTGTTCGTTATTACGTCTGGTGTAACCATGAAACTGTCACCATTATCAACCTCTACCTTTTAGCGCATTGCTTGACCTGAACTTACACTTTTCGCCTCTTCGTTCCTTCTCGCTCACCGAACACGTTCACCCAGCTAACTAAATAATTATCAATGTGGTACACCTAACAAATTAAGCAATTGCATTCTAAAACAGAAGTAATTAGGCCAATGTTTAGACTAATGAAATTAAGAAAACTACTAATGTTTTAATGAACGACTACATTGATATTTGACAGCCTTTTATTAGGACATCACTCATTTGGCCTAAACTCATAAAAAATACGCAAATTAGGACCAAGCTAAGTAATAGGATGGTAATTATGGTTCTACTAATGAGGCTTTTTTATTTATTACAATAAAACCTAAAGCGGGCTAGCCGACCTCCACTCTCAAACAGAGTGAGCAAATGAGGATGGATACGTTAAAACTGTCACGTGAAATTCTGAACCATGCTGGGTCATCGCAAGCTCCACTGATTAGAGATGCGTAGCGCTTTGCAAGGGAATGAATATTTGTTTTGTCCCAACGTCTGTTCTTATAACAATCCATCGCCCATCCTTGGGCATTCAGAATGTAGCAGTCAGCTACACATAGATAAGGTAACCATTATAAAGGTCCTACATATGATAAAATAATTCATTTGGAACCAAATCTGGAACCGAGAGTCCTGTTATTCAGCGTAATGGCAACAACGCCCAATTTGGCAATACCTGGACGTAGATCTGCAGATTATTTTTATTAAAAGCTGAACTACCTCATCCAGAATCTCAATCCTACTTGCAACTTTCGCAGCCTGCAAGGCTGCATAATGTCATCTGCGTAGCACGGATTTCTCACAAGACTTGTGTAGGAACGAAACATTATTGGCCTGAAGGAATGCAAAGCTTTGACGCATACAAAATTAACTTTTTTTTTATTCACCGGCAGTTTGCGTTCAGCAACGAGGAGGAGACCTGGCTAAACGAGCGCCGCACGAATCCAAAGAGCGTTAACAGGAATTATTACTCGACGTTACTCGTCTCATATGGCGTCCATCCTCCCGATGCCCCTGAACTGGCTTCAACACTTCTCGGATATGAGGACGAGCGTAAGAACCCCTCAGTTATTTACTCGCGCACCTGCGGACAGCACAGCAGACAGTGAACAGCACGCAGGTTTTACAAATGCAATATGTATAGAAAGTAGTGCCACACACACACACAGACACACACACACACACACACACACATATATATATATATATATATATATATATATATATATATATATATATATATATATATATATATATATATATATATATATATATATATAGGGAAAAAGTGTATATGTAAGGGCTCGTTTTTCCGCGTTTTGACACAATATTTATGAGATCTAACAGAGAATATTGCCAAGGAATGCATACGGGAAGTTATTAGAACCAACGTAAAGTAAATAAGAAAGAGAAAAGTGGGTGAAAAGATTACTTGCCGTGAGCAGGAATTGAACCTACGACCTCCGAATAACGCGTTTCATGCTCTACCACTAAGCTATTACGGCGGCTATTCCCCCAGCCACTGCTTACTGGGTTTATCTGTGAATTTGAACGTCGGAGTGACAATCAACGCCAAAATATATTTCGCAGGCGCAGTAGGCATGGAGCTCGAGTAGAAAAAGAAGAAGACTTGCTGTGACCGCAGGCTTGCGTTCAGTTAGCCCTTGCGCTAAATGAAGCTCTCGTTCACAGTCGAATCGAAGAGCTTGCAGAGAAAGAGGACATCTTTGATGTAGCTCGCAATAGTTTTATCTGCTCTCTGTACTCTGCCCCGCAAGCGCTGTTCAGCACGAAGGCAGCGGACAGCAGGACGGCCAAAGACTTCAGAGAGATTTTTTGCCATTTCCTACTAGGTACTGAAATCACTTTGATGATTCTTGTACCATAGTTTCACCACGTCGGTCAAGTGAAAAGTCACATTTCTGAGCTTATCGGCTGCGTTACACTTACTGTATGCGCTCACCAGTTCATACTTGGCAATCCAGTTGTCCACAACTTGGCCCTCTGTGCCACCAAATATGGGGGTGTCGCGCTGCCGGAGAGCGCCAGCGCAGAAGACAGGCACAGGTGCGTGATCTGCAGTAGCGGGCTGAGACGGCCCCGGATCAGTCATTGTAGAAGGTCGTTGGAGTGTGCCGCTGCGAAGTTCCAGGGTGAGGACCAGATCTACCCAGCACCTCCACAACATGAAACGGGTTGTTGAACAAGCAGCAGTTGACTCGATGAACGAGAGCTTTATTTAGCGGAAGGGCTAACTGAACGCAAGCCTGCGAACACAGCAAGTCTTCTTCTTTTTTTACTCAAGCTCTATGCCTACTGCCATCGTTACAATCCACACACACACACACACACACACACACACACACACACACACACACACACACACACACACACACACACACACACACACACACACACACACACATATATATATATATATATATATATATATATATATATATATATATATATATATATATATATTTGGACGCTCTCTGATCACGCGAAAAAACTAAGGATCAAGTATGTGTGAATGTAAGGAGTTACTATGCTGTTAATATATTTTACAACAAAAAATAAATTTGCATTGCCTACAAGAGGTTCAAACTTTGGGCACCGAATAAATCTGGGGTGCGGAGAATAATTGTTGTCTGTGTACTGGTTTGAGCAATTACTGTGAAATGTTTTTTCGCTTATTGCAAAGTGCAACTTTTTCGGGACCTTAATTAATAATTTGTATCTTTTTACTTCAGCAGCTATGGCGAAAAATTGCAGTATGCTGCACGTTTAGCATTTATAATTGAAACCAAAGCTTTTACCACCTGCAATCTATTTACTCTTTTCTTTTCTGTGTTACTACTGAAATTGATTAAAATACTACTAAAATGCGAGCGAACGAAGCAAAAGCATTGCCTGACTATTGTGACCAATTTGGGAAAAATAGCACTTTGACTCATATTGCATCTCAATTTTCGCAATGTAGTGTTTCAAATACATGTATTGCTCATATATTCTTGCAAAGTGTGCTTTGTTAGATGGACGTGCAGAATGCTTCAAAATTGTTGTTTTCTTTTAAAATAAAAAATTCAGTCTGTCGAACCGCAGGTTACAATGACACGTGCCTTAGCTTCACGTCAGCGCGAAGTTGCAGCGGGTTTTTCCGGCAGTGAATAATGCATGTCGCATAAATAATGCATAAATTTGCTTGTCACTCATTTTATTAATTAGTAATAGTGTTCTATATCACGTCTAAAAGGAGAATAGCGTTATTTTAAAGGCATCTTTCGCCTTAGACCATTCAAAGTCAGGTTATAGTAGCCGCTTCATAGGGGCCATGTGGCAGATTTTTAGTGCAGTAGATGGCCTTCAGTACAGTATTGGGGCGTTAAATTGGATTCAGATAAATAAAATAATAAATATTGATACAAATGATGCATTGTTTACTCAAGCTGTTTTGTAATGTTTCAGGTATATTTTGAAAAACCGATAACTAGGCACCGTGGGTTACCTTGAGGAATCGTTTAAGTAATATGGTTTCAAGTATAGGATGATTCGCGAGAGCTTACCCCTGGTGTACGTGATAAAATGATGGATTTTTGGTTTGCGCATAAATATATAGTGTGGCCATAAATGACACTAAATTTGGCATTCCTGGTTTTCACTTGAACTTTTCATTCATCTTTTTTTTTAACGATCCTCGTCTGCTGAAAATATTAAAAACACGTCACTATTACCATGCAGGATAAAACATTTTTCAGCACCTTCAGACTATTCAGAAAGAGGGAATGAAATATTAGGATATCTCGAAAATAGCGAATAAAATGTTTTTAAGGGGCAGGATATTGAATCATATCTAATGTGTCCACCTGTGTTACATGATTTCATATATTATGCGCACTAGTGGTAAGCGATCACGCTTCGAACTGTGCCGGAAATATTATAAAAATTGCTTACGTAAGCTTTACTTCAAAGATGCTAATAATGCTTATTGTTACCACGCACATTATTTTTAGAAGTTAGGCATAACGCCTCAATATTGTCTTGTAGGTGATGTATCACATTACAATTCGGCCGCTTAGGAATAAGAAGCGGTTGAATATAATTTGCACTTTGACGGTTTATTGAGAGATAGCGTTCAATAAAATAACCACTATTGCCTTTTTTGATGTTTTATGCAGCAGTATTACTAGAAGTGACCATAAGTTTTATAACGTGCATTACTTGCTGCCAAAAAGCATCGCTTCTACATCGCGCTGACATGCGATTCAGTGTAGGCGAGGCAAAGAGAAGCTTCATAATACCTTGTAGTTAGTTATTCAGATAGTTTTTTTCCTTAGAACGCAAACGTTCTGCAGATGCAAACTACCTTAGCCATTGATGTCATGCAAATCGTGCAGAGGGAAAATGACAAGGTTGTACGTTTTTATTATGCGAAACGTTCCAAAGTGGCGGTAAAGATATTCATGAAGAGATAATAGTTAACAAAACGCGCATCTTTAAATGACGGGTTATTTAAAGTTGCGTAACGGTGGCTACAACAACACGAATATTACGACACCAAAGTGGTCAGATGATATGATGCACCGCTTCCCGCTAAGATGGTAGCGCTGGACACTTCTACAAAAAACACTGTCTGAAGATGATGCCTTGTACAATTAATGTTAACGGGGCGTGACGGCTGTTCATATAAGTGCGTATGTATTGTTTCTAAAATGGTATAGGCAGCACTACAACTACAATTTGACGTTTCATGAACAATGAGATCTATTTTAAAAGCAGTTTCAAGACATGCGTGGCTCTGGAGTAGCACACCTGATTGCCCCGAGTATTGCTGGGGTACCATTTCTGCTGGGACCCTAGCATTCATTCTTTCTATTAGTCGGGTTAATGCTGCCGTTGTAATCTTTTTCTTAACACTTACGCGTTATAATTATCCTTATTTGTTTTCTCCTTTCCTGGGTATATAAAATTTCAGTGACCTGTGGAACATACCCGCCCTCGGGTATGTGCCGCACGTCTGACGGAAAGGGTTTGCCCACGTACGTGACAGTATTCTGACATTATTCATGTCATCATCAGCTAGTCATACTCGTCAAACCATATTACCCTCCCGTAATATTTGATCTTTACCCCAAGCTGAGGGGGTGATCACGAGACCACCCAAATGTTGGCAGCTAGCTAGCTAGAAGAGATAGATAGATAGATAGATAGATAGATAGATAGATAGATAGATAGATAGATAGATAGATAGATAGATAGATAGATAGATAGATAGATAGATAGATAGATAGATAGATAGATAGATAGATAGATAGATAGATAGATAGATAGATAGATAGATAGATAGATAGATAGATAGATAGATAGATAGATAGATAGATAGATAGATAGATAGATAGATAGATAGATAGATAGATAGATAGATAGATAGATAGATAGATAGATAGATAGATGCTCAGTTTATATGCAGTATGCGAAGAAATGAATTGGATATAAAAGTACTGTTTTGAAACTTTCCGCATGTCTTACTAATAAAGCAGGGTATATATAAGGCATGATTCTGCTTTAACCATTTTGTTTCGAAAATTAGGCTGCAATACGAGTCAGGAAGATATTTATTCCAACTTTGTCACAGTCTGTTAGAAATATTTCTGCTTCGTTCGTTCCCAAAAGTGTCTTAACTAATTAATAAAGAGACACATAAAACAAAAAACGACCTTACAATTCTTGTGAATAAACTCGTGTTTTTATAAAAGACAACTTAAACATCCAGCATGTTGCATTTCGTTTGCCATAGCAAAAAGGTAAAACAAAAATAAATTAACTTTCATAATCGTGAAAAAGTACCGCCTGTGAAATAAGGAAAACAAACTTTTTAGTAGTAATCTGGCTGCACTAATCTTATACAAATTATTCAGCGCTACAAGGTTTCATTTATGTGTCCAAAGTTTCTTTTAGGTAACTCTTTTTTTTATTGTATACCACGTAAGTGATTGCTTCTCACATCAGAAAGATAAGGTATGTATTGGTTATACATACCTTAACAACTTTTATTTTTCAATTTTAAACATTTTCAGCAGTTTTGTATGTGTTTTAATTCGTGCATTTTTATCTCATTTTATGCAATTTTACCATCTTACCACAATCTTTACGTGGTCGCCAGTGTGTCTATTTAAGCAAGTCCTTAATAGAAAATATCTGAGTTTATGCAAATCTGGCGTGAAAAAAAATTTACAAAACAGGATTGGTGATCTATATATATACAAGCCGAGCTCGAAGCACTGCTATATAACCCTAGATTGTTTTTAAGTAACGTTAGCTGGACGCCTCACATTATCTCTTCATTGAACGAAGAAATATGAATGTGTCTGTGTTATGCGCAATTTCACACTCATACCTTTCCTCTCTTTTGTTGTATAGTTCACAGCGCCAAGAGACACAGGATTCAGGAGACTGCCCCTGGCATTTACGTCCCCATTGTTCATTTCTCTGTATACACAACACCATACGTCAGTACAGGTGCGTGCACGTCGGATTTTCTTTTTTTGTTGCAGTGATGGAACCACCGCTAAGCGTATGTTACCGGCAATGAGATGGAAATTTCTCCAGTGCGAATAATTACCCTTGTTTTTTTTTTTGAGTGCAGGAAAAGCGGCAATTATTCCAGAGAGAGTGGCCTGCTTTTTTTCTACAGCAATGCGCTTTTCTTAAAGAACCCCTGGCATCAAAATCGGAAACTCGAGATCCTTGTTTTCAGAGAATTCTGTGTGAGGGGGCATTTCTGACCGAATATTAGTGGCGAGCGTGGCCAATAGAATACTTTCATTAGCTCCTGAAGTGAAGGTGCGTGCTCATTCCACTATTTAGGTCACATCAACATTTTCTCTGCTTTGACGTAGGCAGAGTCTTGCACTGTCTTTAGCTGCTCTTAAGGTGGTTTGGGCTGCTTATACGCCAGGTATGCATTTCCTTTTTCCGAGGGCGACACGCTTGAAGCACCCAAACCGTTTCATTCTGCACCGCTCACGAGTCCCCTTATTTGAAAACAATGCGCCCAGCATCACCGAAGCTTGAGCGCACGTAATCTCACAGCACTACCCCACCATGGGGAGCTGGTTTTGTTATGGCGAAGCTTTCAAATTTCACAAAGTCGTTGTGAATTACCGGTGCTAGCAGTATCTTTAGGATGCTTCACATCATTTACGATTCAATTCAAGTGTGGTATGAAACTACAACTTAAAGTAAAAATCTTTCGCATTGAGGGCTTGTCAAACATCTAATGATGATAAGAAAGAGCGATTGCTTTCTGAAAGAAAATTCTTGCGGGAATCTTAGCCTGTGGTAATGTTAAAGTCCTTTAGTTAATATGCATTGCCTCGTGCAAAGGATCAATAATATTAATACGTGCTATGGTTGTTTCCTTCTCAGGTTCCTCCTATATACTGTCTTGATGTTACGCAAGGGTGACTTCAAGATAGGCGCGTCAGTTTATATTATCACGGCTTTTGTTCCAATTCGGAAGTATTTGAATGAAATGTTCAGGAATATAATAACTCTACTCATGAGTTTCTAGTTCCGAAATGTTGCTGCAGAAAGGTCAGACACATGAAGGACCATTTTTTAACTGCGTTTAGCGTCACGCATAAAAACTACAATAGCACTGGTAATGTTGATGACACAACAGAGGTAAACATACAATCAGCTGTTAGTGGCTCTATCTTTGTTTAAATATAACATAATATTCTGATGCGCAATTTTATATGTAACAACTGTAATTGATAGAGCTCCCATTCTACGTAGCAATGCACTGCTTGTATATAGGCTATAAAACTTTTGTAATGTTTGATTCAAAGGTGATGTGAAAACAGATAAACAGCAGAATTAAATGACAGTTTTATTAGTACCTAAAACGAGATCTTTCTGGTAGGTTCTGTGCAAAAGTCACGCGTTTAAAAAAATTATTTACAGCATGTACAGAACACAAAGGCTTCACACCATTCCAGTAATAGGGCACATACACTTCGGCACATCTATGTTTCACGACTTACAACACTACGTTACAGTGAAGACATTTGCGCTAATATACATGACGATGTTGGCATATATGTACACAATAACTCAATGCGATATCATGATACAATGGTATATCGATACAATAGATGCAATGAAACACGATATGTAACAAACGAATTCATATAAAACAACTCAACGGGCGCTGCTTAGCATCAAGTCGGTCGAAAAATGAGTTGTATCCTTTCGTGTTCCACCTTGATGAAAGGGCATGACTAATGCCAATTAAACTCGTGCTCCCCGAGAAAGCAAAACTCCTCGGAGAGGAACGCGAGGATTTCTCGTCTCATTCTCCCCAGTATCGGCCACAAAGCACGCCAGCGGCAACTGGCAGCTATGGCCTCACATCGGTTTCTCCAAAGGCTGAACACCCCCGCAACTATTAACGCGGAAATCGGCCGTTGGACACGAAAGTTCGCATCGCACACCCTGTCCCTGAAAACTAGCATTAAGCGCACGCCAAAAAAGGCGGGAAACCACACATTCAAACATCGCATGTCGATTGGTCTCTACCATGACGCAGTTGGGGCAAGTGGAATTGCGAACCACCTGCTATCGCTGCAACCGATCTCACGTGGGGACCAAGCCCCAGCCCAACCTCCAGACAAAGTCTCTGAGGTGCCCTGGAAACACTGTCGCAGTTATTGGTTTCTAAGCTCAGTTCATTACAGATTGACGATGCTGGGGTACCAAGGGCCGTAGTAGAGCAGTCATTGTCTCCACCACTTTAGAATCAGCCATCTCTATCTCTGGGCACGTAGCTTCCAAACGCTGGTGAAATGCCAGAAGGGCTCGATACAAAGATGGTAATTCAGCTGATTGGGGACCTTGGTTTATTTGACTATCCGGCAAGAAGACCCAGATGGTAGCAAGCAAGTGTTTGAGAAAGCATGCCATCAGTGCTTAGTATTCGCACTAGAGTGCGGAGGCACAGAACAGAACAGAAGGTTTTATTGTGGTAAATGAAGAAGAATACATGTGCATGATATACAGAAAGAGGTCCCTTAGTCAGAGACTGCAAGGGGACCTCTTGTACAATGTAGCATTGAGGATGATTGTGATGTACATAGCAGGGAGACAGAGCTACAGTAAAATGCAATTGAAACAAATAAAGTAAGAATATACCCTTGTAATCTCACAGAAACAATTTAAAAGTAAGAATAACGTGCTAACTTCAATGACAAGTGAATACAGAACGCAACTCACAATGAACAGGAATCAATTAAGAAACAGCAAAACAGGCTAGTTAGTTGACATGATATAATTTTTTAACTTCGATTTAATTACCTTCAGGGAACGGCATACTTTAATGACGGAAGGCAAACTATTCCAAAAAGAAATTCCGGAAAAATGAATGGTTTGTTTGCCATAATTGGTGCGAACTTTTGGCAGTAGAAAGTTATTGTTGGGGGCGAACCTTGTGACATTGTTATTTGAGAGAATGGTAGTAAAATGTGGGAGTTGGTTATTTATAGTTCTATTCATGTAAATACCAATGTTATATTTAACTAGCTCAGATACAGTTAATAGATTGTTTTCGTTAAGTAGTGTCTTAGCGTTAGAGAGATATGGGCTTGACGTGAGAATTCTTATCGCTTGGTTTTGAATTGTCTGAACTGAAGTAAGATGAGTGGTGTATGTGTTGCCCCATGAAGTAATACAGTAAGAAATGTGCGAATGAACAGAAGAAGCACAATGTAGAAGCTGTGACGGAAACGTCGGGGAATGCAAAACCGCCTTGATCTCGTGGTTGAGCTAACGTTGAACGCGACAACAATTCTGTGCCACCAGACCAAAAAAAAAATGAACAGATGCAGCTTTGCACTTTTCTGCTGACGTGGAGCGGTGGTTTAACAGATTGGCAAAGGTACCAA
This sequence comes from Rhipicephalus microplus, assembly GCF_043290135.1. Classification (NCBI taxonomy): domain Eukaryota; kingdom Metazoa; phylum Arthropoda; class Arachnida; order Ixodida; family Ixodidae; genus Rhipicephalus; species Rhipicephalus microplus. Next base: position 124,221,859 of record NC_134702.1, read on the forward strand.
ACTTTTCCTAGGTACACGGTTTGAGTTAAGTATCGGCGTTCCAAGAGGGGGAATTCGAAGTACCTGGCTGCTTTGATATCATTTAGGAGACTTTGTACAACGGAAGACCAGATGCTATCCTGTATACCAAATGCAGTGAAAGTAACCCCGAGTATTGAAATCTCAGGAGACCACTGTATAGGCTACGTGATGTTGATACGACCGCTGGGTTGCCAATGAAAAAATACTGGCTCTTAGAAACGTTTAACCTTTCACCGGAGATAATACCGAAATCATTAAATGTATTAAGAGCATGCTGCAGCGACTGTTCATTATGTACTCATAGAGTAATATCATCTGCATACGCAGTGACCTTTACTTGAGTTTTACCGGGTAGTGGTAAGCCAAGAATCTGCAGGTGATGTTCAAAGGCCCTTAATAAGGGTTCTAATGCAAGAATAAATAACACTGGGGAGAGGCGACACCCTTGACGGACTCCACGCGTGACTGTAAATGCGTGACGCTCAATGGAATCTAAGTAAAGGGTACTTTCTGAATTAGTGTACATCACGTGGATGAGGTCAATGAACTTATCCGGGAATCTGTATGCATGTAAAACATTTAGTATGTAGCCATGTTTTATGAAATCAAAAGCTTTCTCTTGATCTAATGAAACCAACAGCCCTTGCGCACATCGGCTAGTGGTGTATTGAATGATGTCACGCGTTAACCACGTATGGGTGTGTATTTCTCGGCCCGGAACAGAACAGACCTGGTGGGGAGCAAATAATGTTGCAAGAGATGGACTAATTTGGCGCACCAAAATGTTGGCCAAGAGCTTGTAATCTACATTGAGCAGGGTAATAAGGCGCCAATCTTCTGGTCGCGTGGACATCGGGTCTTTCTTGTAAACTAGTATTATACGGCCTTTGTGGAAAGAGTTTTGAAGTGTAATATCTTGAAAACACTTGTGAATGACGCGTGACATAGTTGGACCAATGATAGGCCAGAACTGTACATAAAACTCTGCAGGGAGTTCTTCAGGCCCTGGGGCCGATCCTTTTTTCATTGCGTCTAATGCGCCCTTGATTTCGTCATCGGATGGCGGTGGTAGCAAGACGTCATGTGACATGTTGAAATCATGAGGTAAATCTTTTAGCAGAGGATGCGAAGAAACGGATCCCGGTTAACAGACATTAGCACCAGATTGAGTCACTGACTGAAAGTGTTGAGTGAATTCCTGAAAGTCGCGCCACAGCAGCTTGGGCGGGAGAGTTGAGCGAGTAGGCAGGCGAGCCTGGTGAACGAAGCAGAGCTCTGCGTGCGTACCTTAGCACCTCCGGGTGTGCACACGGTGCACGTCTACAGCGCCAAGCTGCAGCCGAGAGGGAAGAAGCACGCATAATACGTTGGTACCGCTCAACGAGCTCTTCTTGTGATGCCCGCATTACAGTGGAAGGACTGGGATCTCTATTGGCAATGCGTATCTTCTGGATTAACAATGACGCATCTTTCGACATACGGGAGCAAAGTCCTCTGCCCGACGCACTGCAATGATGGCGGCACTGTTCTTTAAGGCGATCCCAATCAGCTACATCTGCCCCAATGAGCGATGCGCGTAACGCTAAGGACAATTTCTCTGTAGCCTGAGAGTCCAGGAGGACATGGCAATCGAGACGCCATGGTCTGTGAATCGTTGGCGTCCCCTCTGGCAGGCGGAGAGAGAACATAACCGGTCGATGGTCGCTAATGTACACTGGTGTTGGTGGCAATGACATTACCCCGGTGTCGTGAACTTAGGTAATGAGACTGGGGGATGCATACACACAATCCATTCGGCTGCTCGACGCTGTTGGACGCCAAGTATAGGCATAATTGCTGCCATGCACACTTTAATTATTGTCACTCAACGCCAATTGCTGCACTAGACGTTCGAGTTCTCTGGCATTCCAGTTTGACCGGCCGCGACCCAGACCTCGAACGTCCGCGTGTGAGTCTAAGACACAATTGAAATCCCCGAGAAGTACCACATGTTGGGAATTTAAAAAGAACGCATCAAGAGATCAGAAGAAGCCGTCAGAGTTCATGCGTGCCGCTGGGGCATCCACCGCAACAAATCTTATTCTTAACGAAAAAAAAGTGCAGTTGAACGCCAGCACGCGCCCGAAGACATCGAAGGAAACATGATGGTCACGTGAAAGACCTCAGTTAAAAATAATGACTCCGACGCCAGTCGAACGCGTGCTGGCATACGAAAAGAAAACAATCAATATTTAACGCGCGCTTGAAAGCGAGTACATCAGAAAGCTTGAAAAAATTCGTTTCTTGCACGAACAGCAAATCACAGTGCACTGAACGCGCAAAAGCCTATACCTCAGCCTGTTTTTTGTGGATTGCAGAAACCTTGAACGTTAAAAGCAATAACTTTTACAGTAAGAGCCATGCGAAAAATTGAAACAGTGTAGGATCACGCAAATACAGGGGTACCTTTTTCAGACACGGGAGCCGGTGCCGCGCAAGTGACTGAGTCATTTTTTCCGGCCAGGCGATCCACCGGAGGCTCGGGGCTTCCGGGATCGCGTTGAAGTCCGCAGAGGACTTCTGTCTCTGGTGAGGACTTCTAAGTCACGAGTAGTTATCCGGTGGCGTTCAGAGTCCGGGTTCTTAAGCGAGGATGGTGCAAAGGCGTCTGCACTGTCCTGGCTTATGTCACTGGGGCTGTTGTCTTCGTCAATTTGTAGGGGTGCCTCACTCACGGTGCTGTTGAAGTCCTCGTAGGTGCAGGCGTCGTCGTCTTGAGATGTAGACTCCTCGATGACTCCTGAACTTGTGGTCGACAAAGCAGCAACGCGAGGAGCGTCAGATGCAATATTTGCTTCCGAGACGCCTTCCTCACGAGGCGCCTCATCTGACGAGGGCTTGGCCTGCGATTCCTCAGAAATGGCCACGGGACGCGGGGAACTCGAGTTTTTAGTAACTGGAGGGATTACCAGGTCCCGAATCATTGGGGACGCAGTGGGCGTCTGGTGCAGCGTCGCGATTGGCGCACCTTGGTCGTGGTGGGTTACCGCGGCTCGCGTTGACGAATCGTCGCACCTGTTCTTAAATGGCGTTCCTGGTTGAAGTGGAGGGAAATCTTTGGACGCCGCCTCGGAATACGATGGCCTGATTGTGCAGGCGACGGTGGCATGCGGGTCCCCACAACGGCGACACGGCAGTGAGCAGCCTTTCCCGTCGTGGCCATAAACGCCGCACCTTCCACAAAACGGAGCTGTGGAGTTCATGCGGGAGTGCCCAGTGCCTCCACATCGACGGCACACTCGCTGGATGTCTTTATTGTCACAGGTTACTCGATAGCCCGTGACCTTGAGGTAGTTGGGAACCGGTGACGAAGCCTTCATTTCCATGCGGACGTATCGCGTCCCAGTGGTCACAGTTGGGCGTGATCCCATGAGTCCTCTGGTGATGTGCAGCACCTTCCCGTAGGGAGAGAGTGCTTGTGCGAGGACTTCGCTGGGTACGTGGCACGGCGGGACTAGGACGGTCACTTGGGGTCCCAGGGGTACGATGGCGACGCGCTCTCCTCGGATGATAAGGTGCGACGCGTCCACAATTTGGGCCAGTGCGGCCTCACTGTTGACGGTAACTTGGTGGTTCCGGCCTCCAAAGTGCTGAACGCAGTACTTCTTCGATTCCTACTATTGAAGACGTCGCGTCAAGGACGTCTTCGGGAGTAGTCTCCTCGGGAACGACTACGTCGAAGGCTAGCGCCTTCTTCGGGGGCGGGCTTGCCATTACAGGCGTCCGCCAGCCCAAGGACGCCCTGAGACGCTAACGACGACAACGAGGGAACACGAGCATGAGCAGAGCTCCTTATAGCGGCTCATCGACGAAGAACGTACGAATTATACTAATTTCAAAGTAATGTTAACATTAGCGTTTACCCTCTTGTAAGGATTTTCGAGAAAATCAAGCCTATCATTCGTATTGAAGAGTCAGGTTTGTTTCCCGCCTACTGAAAGTTATCTTTGGTCCTCCTCACAATTACGTGACATTTACGATTATTAGCATCCCCTATACAATCTTTGAGGTTGTCCGTTAGTTCTTAATAATAATGAGGCTAACGAAGGATAGAATAAAATTTACTCTTCTTTCCTTCACTCACTGCGAATATTCCGTTCTGGGAGACTTAATGTCTTCAGGTGTCATACAGGTCCCGTTAATTAGGGAGGCGATCGCCGGGCTAATTCCAAGGGCCGAAGTATCGGCCCCCCAAACCGCACCACGAAAGCGTGGACAATTTAGAAGTGGTCCTTTTTGGCGCGCCAGCGGACGCCGGCTGTGGCCCAAAGAACAAGTCAGAGTCGATAGTTGATAAACAAACAAAACTATATTCTCAATAATGGCAGATCGAAAACAATACACAAGAATGCACACTCCAGAATAGTTGCATACAATATGTCACCAATCAAACAACGTACTACACAGTACCAACAGCCACACTCGAAACAACGGACACAGACAACAATACGCACCACAATGCAGTCGCATGCATTGAACAACCAAGACACTTAAAGACTAAAGAGATAGAAAACCTATTCAGTCCAAAGTTCATGGAACAAAAGTCGGGATGATACTCTTCCGAGAATCACTCACTCAAAGTCCAGCGTTGTTGTCGTTCCGCTGCCCCTGAAGTTTTTCTTCCAGGAAACCTCGCCGAAGTTTCTCTTCCAGGAAACCTCGCGTCTTCAATTGGCCTCTCTCCATGCTTCAAACTTCTTCGCCCGAAACACGTCGGCTTCACACACGCAGCTGTTGCCACGCGTCTTCGCTCGATAGCGGTAAACACACACTCTTGCCTGTAGCTCGAGTCGTCACCCCTCAGGTGGAAATCGATTTGATTGATTGATATGTGAGGTTTAACGTCCCAAAACCACTATATGATTGTGAGAGACGCCGTAGTGGAGGGCTCCGGAAATTTAGACCACCTGGGGTCCTTTAACCTGCACCCAAATCTGAGCACACGGGCCTACAACATTTCCGCCTCCATCAGAAATGCAGCCGCCGCAGCCGGGATTCGAATTCGCGCCCTGCGGGTCAGCAGCCGAGTACCTTAGCCACTAGACCACCGCGGCGGGGCCCTCAGGTGGAAATCATCTTCTTCTCCTGCTTTGTCTCCACGGACAAAACCTTCGCCGACTACACGGCGGTATACCCTACGCGCTCTGGCGCTAACTTCTGTCTTCTCCTGATCTCTCACCTCGGCTGCTCCATTAATTACCTTCCGCGCGAGATTCCAGAAAGTTCTCGTCATTTCGTCGGCGCGATACGCAGCGAAGGCTGGGGAGAAGGCGAGACGGCTCGAAGGCCGTCCGCGATGAATGACTCAACCCGGCATGACCACGCCTCTTTCCTTCTAGAAATTTCGAGTGCTTGCTCGGCCGCCGATGTGGGGTGAGGAGGTTCGTCAGCGAAGACACGCTTCCGAGAGGAGAGGGAGCGTTCCCGGGGAGCTTGTTTTCTTTTTTTCTCTTTTTCTTTTGACCTCGCGGCGTCACTCCCGCGCGTTATCGCAAGAGTTTGGCGGCGCGCCCATTTTTAGCGCTCGTTCTGTGACATCAGGTAGCATTCGAATGATTATAGGTTTGCTGCCAGCCCGTAATGAGATGACATGCTGAGTCATGCCAACAGGCAGAAAAGTAATTTTTCTACACTTGCCGTAATAACTCTTGGAAGTGCTGATTAACACTCCTAAGTGCATGCGCACACTTTATAAAGTAGATGGGAGTATAACCACAGTGGTTGCTCAGTTTGTAGAATATTGAACGCGTTATTCCAAGGTCACAGCTTAGGTACCTACCCACGGGAAGTTATTTTTCCGTCCAGTTCTTTTGTTCAAATTCACCTACACTTATTGCTAATAACATGCCATATACTTCACATGGCATAATATTGATGGTTATGCATTATTAGGTTTTTTGACGAAGCAAAACAATCACTTAAATTTCTATTTCTTTTCTTCGTGCAGCTCTACACTGTTCTTGGGGGTTTCCGTAGCTTAGAGATGATCTATACAAATCCCAGTTGTAGATTAGATCATGAAACATTACAGGTATGGTTTTGTACTGTAGACATTTAAAAGGAAAAGCCAATGACAATGTCATGAATGTGGTGCTGATACTGGATGACTTCTTTGTTCTTTACGTTTACCAGAGCAATGGGTGCGCTACTTGGCGACATACACCGATAACATCTACGATAGAGGGAGTTACATTGCCGTCCAGCAAAACGTATTCAGCTTACTAACGGATCTCTTCAAGGCAAAGTCCGTGGGTAAAAAAGGGATTCAGCACCTGGTCGCCTGGAGCGTCTTCAAGCAACTGGTGAACCACACGGTGTCACGTGCACTACCTACCGATTCCACCCCAAGAGATTTTTGCTACAAGCACGTTGGAAAGGCGATGCCATTCGCTATCACGAGCATCTACTTTCAGACAGGTTTGTTTACCCTTTTCGTGGAGTGCGTTCACATTGAAAAAAACTTTCATTGTATAGGGCTCCGTGTAAGACACCTCACAGAAAGTTGATTATTGCTGTCGCTTAGTTGGATCATGTTTCACGCAAAAAAACACTACCCGATTCAAATTATTTGAATCAAGGAAAATGTTTTGTGGTTGCGAGGCAAGTGAACCTCAAGAAAAAACTGTGGTCTATGAGTGAAAGCCCATGTGCTGCACATAGTTTGCCGACCTATGGTCCACTCTACTCCACTACGGGGAAAATGTCAGTCTTATTTCGGTTCACGCTCATATCACAGTCAACAGGCAGATATCCTGATGCGCTGGTGTGAATGCACCAGCTAAAGATTGATTGATCAGAGGCAGCAGGTACAAAGCAAAAGCATCCTGGTACAGGAGGGAGGGGGGTAGGTTTCTTCACTTTCGCGTGCAAACACTTTCATGAGAAGCCCCTCATGAATAAATGGTGTGTGGGTCATATTTTCTAATGAAAATGTCCTTGTGAAATTCAAAACAGTGGGAGTTTGTATAAAAGAGTGCTACAGCAAATGATGCCAAGTAGTACACAGACTATAACATATATATCAGTGTTAAAAAGCATCAAATATTTAGTTTAAATAGCTAATAATGAACAAAAAGAGACTAAGCTACACACCTGTAAACGAGACACACACACAGGCACGGACTTATAGCTGACCTTTATTTCACACAGTCGACCTATACGTACATTTTGCAAAAAGCATCACCGCTCATGCCCTTATCAGTAAAAAACCATCACGAGAATCCTCGCAGTCATACTGCGTCACTTGAAGAACGCTCATCGATAAATATCATTATGTTATACAAAAACACCAATGACTCACTGACACATTCAGTTCCCTTCTTCCTAATAGAGTATGCTTCGCAAGTTTCCCTTGCTGTATTATCGAGGCAGTGGCAAAACATCTGAACAACTTTGTGTTTCGGTTTGCACTTGCACTCTAAGAACTGGATGGGCAGGTGCCCGCCTGATATCTTCTGGTCTATTTATATGACTCTTTCAACAAGACAAAGAAATTTTATGGACCACGCCAACATTACACAGCATATATGAATTGGCATGTCTTTTCCACACCCATGTGCCCTGATTTCCCATGATCTCCTGTTGCCGCAGCAGTACAATGAAGGAGGTTTTGCTGTTATGCCCTCTCAGATGTTTTTGGCATGGCAACTGAAGCTGTTCAAAGGAACTTCAAATCGGTGTTAGTGGAGGTCGCAAGGGTAAAGGCGAAGGATGCAGCCATGTGCAGGTAGCTCAAAATGCACAAAGTGGCTACCCTTGTACACAGAAGCCAGGTTGACTACTTGAACGTTTTCTTTTCGGCTAAGACGCAGAAGCAGAACATTACCCTATCAGAAAAATTGCCATGGTGGATACTGGAAAACATGATGGGCGTAGTGGAAATAATAGTGGACATGCTGGAAATAATAGTGGGCATGGTGGAAATTATGATGGCTATGGTGGGACGTACTAGAAAATATGGTGGTTATGCCGGAGCATACTGGGTGGTATGGTGTACAGATGATGGGTAAAGTGGAAATGATGGTGGAAAGCAGAGGCTAGATAGTGGGCAATAATGGGACACTCTGCCCACCATTGCGATAATGCTGGGAAGCCCTAAGCATATGGTGGGTGGTGCTTATTATGGTGGGCCACATGGTGTACCAAGCTGAGAAGCTCTGTCCACCATCGCGATAATGCTGGGAAGCAGTAAGCAGATGATGGGTGGGCTTATAATGGCGGGCAATTTATACAGTGTACCAAGCTGGGATCTGTACACTACATGTTCTACCACCATGATTTCCACCAAAGGTTAGGCCTACCGACCAAGCCCGTACAATTGTGTTATCCGTGCTTCCGGGTTTCAGAATACACAATATCGACGATTAAGTATGACAATACAGCGCAGCCATGGCATCAATTAACCTAAATGAAGCATTTTGCATTGTGTATGGTGTCCGCTCAAGAAGCAACAAACATCGATGCGGCGCAAATAAAGCACTCCCAGAGAACGTAATTAAGTGTCTTCTCACCGACAGGCGCTGGTCGCACTCGCCGGAAGTTCTCCAGCTTTTGTACGAGAACTCAGACGTGGCAATTCGTATGCTTTGTGAACCAATATGATATGAACCAATACAATGTTTTCGGCACACTGCATTCGTTTTGGCCAAGCCGTTATGTAGTTGTTGCTTTAGCGAAAGAGCTACAGCATTGCGCTGTCGCGACCGCCCTCTACGATGCGCGAAAAGCATCCCGATACTCAATCAAATAAATTAGGCGGGCGTATCTATGGAATGAGCCTAGAAGCGTCATAAAGCGTGAGCAGATGTCGCCCTTTAGAACGAGCGCGAAACGGATATTAAACTTGGGAGACCCCGCCGGTAAACTGTTGCTGCTTCCCAGTCCACTTGTTTTTGTTTTTTTCTTGAAGTTGTGAATTGTAAAAAAATTAGCACTAGTGCCATTAACATAGTGCCAATCGTTACAGGCTGCAGTTGCTTGTGTTTAATAAATGTGCAATTTTTAGTAGCAGGTGTAGATCTTGTCTATGCTGTGTACACGAAAAACATAACTTAATTTGAACCTTAAGTTTGTATGCCAACTAAGTATTTAACACACAATCAACGTCGTGTTGGTGTGGCGCAGTGGTTAGCGTCTTTCACTGAGAATCCGCAGGTTGCACGTTCGATCTTCTGTGGCGCTTGGTTTTCTTTTTTATGGGACGGGTGTTTTTATACCGTTTTTATAGAATTCTTTTATATTTTTTGTGGCAGCTCGTCACGGTGATTCTGACGCCATTTCGCGCTCAAGCGAAGCCGGCACTGCAGCACCCACCATGCGCCATGGTGGGCGTTTCCCACCATTCACCCACTACATCAATCCACTATAATGGTGGGTGGTGGTTTACACCATGCCCACCATTCGTTTTTTTCCGATAGGGTACGCTTGATTTTACCGTGAGTGAACGGGGAACATGGCAAAATTAAGTAAGTAGGGTTTTTTTGCAAAAAGGTTTGGTTCCCCTTGTTTACCGACCCGTTTTAGGCGAGAGGTACTCTAGATATAATTGTGGTATTCCAGTCGAGTAACACCTATGGCAGCACCTTTTCAATCAACAAAGTTTTGTTGAAGACAGTTTCTACGTACAGACGCAGGACATCTGCTATGCGTCCTGCATCGCCGCTTCGTTATGCGGTATTTTTATCATGTTTTGACAGTGCGGTTCACGGAAGGGGTCGACCATGAGCAAGTTTTTGCTAGTGTATCAATATTGTTACGATTGGGTGACTTTATTGAAGGATGAATAGCAGATAGCCATGCCGTCACCGAGCTGCTTCGAAGACAGACCACTTCGTTTCCTTCTTCCTTTGTTTACACTTTGCCGCAACAGCGTAACACTCCCCTTTTCCCAGGCGAAGCTTTCTGGGCGAGTATCAGATGCTCCAAGAGTCACGAGGATGAGAGCGCTTTAGGCCACGTTCACGCTTGGTCTCGAAGAGAGCAAAAGGGGTGAACCTCTCCATAAACCAGATTGTTTAGCCACCCAAGCCACCTGAAAACCAAGCCATGTGGCCGGCGCTTTAAAATCGGTGCGAGACCGATTTTCCTGCCACGGAAAAGTGGATCCGGTTTCGGCTTCACGGCTTTGGCTGCGCTAGATCAAACCACGCGATCTGACCAGCTAGCCACAGGTTCAACATGGCGGCAAAGGCATCGGCGGTGACTCGCATCGGCTCAAATAGCAAAATACACTCGTGCAGGACGCCGAAGCTTTACGACCTGAACGAGGGCGCTTTCATTGAGACCCCAGTTTGGATTCCGATTGCCAAGAGCTCTGCGCGTAGACGGTGCAGCTGCAGCGAGTCGGCATGCCCCAACGTGTCTCGCTTTTATGTGCAGCTCGTCAACTTCGCCACCGCCGCTGCGCTCACTCGTATCGTTTCTGATTAAGTATCTCCCGAAACAACCTTTGAAAAGGTGCGAGCTGTTTCTTTTACGTAGTTTGCGTGGATAACTAGAATTCGGTATGAAATTTAGTGCTAAGGAAGCAGGCAAAACCAAAACAATTCTCACGGTAGCGGCGGCAGCGGCGCTAGGAGGGGGCCGAATGAATGTCGTCATCTTAGACGCGCGATGACGTAGTTTTCCGGCCGCTCTGGCGTTTTCGTTTTTTCACTTCTCAAGTGGGAACGCGCCCTTAGGCGGGCGACGTGATCAAGCTGTGTACGCCTATAAGAGTAGCCGAGAAATGCGAGAAGAGCGATGGAATACGTCACATCACTTAGGTGATCGACGATTACAAAAGGGCTGGTGTAACGAGCTAAAAACTCCTGGTACATGCCGCGCTTGAGAAAGGGTGTCCACAGCCTTTTTTGTACGGCACAATCTCGTGTCTTCAGTCATAGGTGAACTTGGAGCAATCCTCTGATGTCAATGAACAAGGCAGAGCCAGGTGACGTGCTTCCTCTGTGCAGTGAAGAGTCGGGGCCCTAGAAGAGCCCACAAGAGCATGAAAAAGCAGAATGGCGTCTCTGACACCACTTCGTTTTCTTCTTCCTTCGTCCACACGCTTGCGCTTCAGCATAACAATATGTTATGCATAACAAATCCAGCATAACAAATCCCTTGTCTTTTAAAGAAAGCGCAAATCTTCTAAGTATGGCGACGCCATTGCGGATGGCCTTCGCCTTTTTCAACACCATGGCAAACGGTTATTTTTCACTCATAACAAAAGCTGACTGGAATCAGTGCTTAGGCATAGCTTTCACCTGATTTGCCGGCAACTTTTGACAGAAATATAATCCGATGACCCAAAAGAGGTCGTAGCCACATGATTACAGCCATTCAAAAACACTGAGACGGGTCACCTTGTCCCAGTGGGTCATCTCGGCATTGAAGAAGCCTCGCGTTTACGCTGTACAGCGAAGCTTTGAAGTTCAGTAGAGTTGCTTGTTGGGCATGTTGGTACATACTTAGTAAACTTCGAAGGCCACAAAACGTCAATATCAGAAAAAGTAGAGCAGTAGAAACAAACACAGAGAGCAGAGACGTGGCAATAATAACCGATGTTTTTTTTTCGGAAATAATTTTGCCTCCCAAGTCCGGACAATGCACGAGCAGATAACAAACCAAAAAACTAAAACACCAAGCAAGCCAGTCTAAGCAAACAACCTGTGTGCTAGAAAAAAACATTTTTTCCTGGTGAGATAAACTGAAGCTGCAATAGCACATTTGTTAGTACCCAGTTTTCAGATATGAAATGCCTCAATATTCACCCGTTCACGCTAAGTCTTAGCTTTATCTAAAATTGTTACTTCATCAAAGAGAAGCGTACAACCACACGATTGCAGTGCGGCGGCAAATTATCACCAGTGCCGGAGGAGTAGATATTCATGCTGCTTTTTCCGATTTAGATGTTTTGTGGCTTTTGTATAATACTGCAGCTTTGCAGCACAGATGATTAGGTCAAGAGAAGCTGGTTTCTCGCCATGCGTGCCAACTGCAGTTCTGAAAGTAAGCAGGTAATGCAGAAGAGAGTCAAGGCCAAAAGCTCAAACGGCGCTTCTCAACGAAAGGTGGATAAGAGAAGTTAAGTTCTAACTTATATGCACAAACGTCATACCACCTAAAAATATTGAAAAGTGACATAGAGTTGAAGTCGTGCTTTCGGCTCCTAAGAAGCTTGCAGGGCTATGTGTGTGCATAGGTGACCACTAAACCAGGGCACAAGGATGGGGAAAAAGGCAGGTGAATTGATTTACGCAGTGCAATGCTGGCGTGGTCTATGGCATTCCTTTTTCATGTGTAAAGAGTCATCTAGAGTAAACAGAAAGATGTGTGAACGTGCGCAAGCATGAACATGAAAAGTAAGTAAGAAACAATACAAGCGGGCACCCGCCCATCCAGTGCTTGGAGCGCAAGTGCGAACCAAAACAGAAAGATGTTAAGATATCGAGCCACTTCCGTGATAATACAACAAGGGAAATTTGCGAAGCATACTACATTCGAAAGAAGGGAAAGGAATGTGTGAGGGACTCATCAGTGTAGTTGCATAACATATAGATAAGATTTATTGATGAGCGTTATTTTGGAGACACATTATGATTGTGAAGATATTTGTGATGGTACCTTACTGAGAACAGCTTGCGTGGTGATGCTTTCTGTGAAATGTACTTATAGGGCAACCTATAATGACACATACACAGTCTGCGCCTGTGTGAGCGTCTCGTCCGGTTTTGCTAACATGCACCAACTCATTGAGCAACAGTTTCTTCAAGAGCTAACTGTATGGTCAAACACTCGAGAGTTCACCCGCTCACAATTACCTATATCTAGTCGTTAGCCTGAGTCTCGCTGAGTCCGAGTGAGTACAGTTTTGGTTTAAGATTGAGCCATAGTGACTAGTCACGCTGAGAAAATGTTTATTGGGTCTTAGTGCGAGTGAGTACGGGTAAGCAAAACTTCCGGTAGTATTGACTCCGGGTGTGTATGAAGAGAAAATTGATTTTATCGGTGAGTGCGAGCGAGCCGAACATTTTTGCCACAGTAAGACTTGCTGCCTGACATCTCTATGAACATTTGCTGGCATGTTTCATTTTCTTTTTTAATATTTTAAAAACAACACTCTCAGCATCATATAAATGATTCGCAATAGTGATTTCCAAAATTTTGTGTTTGTTGCAGTAGGCTTCTAAACGACGCTTGCAACTGCACCGAGATTATATGCTGAGATGTTGAAAACGTCCTGTTCAAAGTATACGATTCCAACCTCTTCAAGGCACCGGCAGCCTTCTTATGGCTTTTCAGTCTTTCACCGCAGTTTCTTCCTTTGTTAAGAAAAGTAATAACATCGATTAATGTTGTGGCCTGTTGGACTGTTATTTCAAAGGTGCTGTTTCGATCGTTAATTACTGGAATATCAACATGCTCATTGCGTAATACGGACAACATGAAGTGCTTCCATTTCTTGCCTAATAATTACTCTAAGAATATGAGCATTGCCTAATGTTAACGTCCCATCTTCGTCATCAAGTTCAAGCAAAGCTAGCACTTGTCCCTGTGGCAACTCTTATGCAATCACGACTTTCTCATATCTGCAGACATTCTCATATTCTGCAGACATTCTCATATTCATTACTACGGCACTGCTTCAACCCATTCATTCTTTCAAAATTTGCAGCAACATAAAAAATTAACAAAAAATATTTTTGTTTCTGATAACAGGCTTTGCCACGCAATGATAAATCAATCTTCAATGAAGATACATGTTTAAAATTCTCGTCTCATTGATTTGACGACAAGTGTTTTATTATTAGCGGTGAAAATGATTAGTTTCACTTTCGAATACCCCCCCCCCCCCAAAAAAAGTAGCGAGGGTGCCGTGATAGATTTCAGGAACTTATGCCGTATTTTCACCACACTGGCCCTAGTAAATTTCCCGCAATTTAGTAAAAAAGGTTCTGGCCTGCTCACGAAAAGATCTCCTTCACTCTTGACTATTAGGAACATTGTAGGCTCTAGTGACTGTCGTCAAAATCTCCTATGTCACGATGAATGGTCTGCAAACTTCGATGTCGTCTTCAATAGTTTATATTGTGTTTTCTCGCTCAGAAAGCTTCTTCTTGTAGTAAAAAAGACAGTTATCTAGCGTCCACGATTTGTTTTTCAATACTAGAAAGCCAATTTTTCTTTTCAGTGCCTTAAGTCGCTAGAAATACATGGAAATAGGAATAATGCTGCATCTCTCATTATTCCTGATTCAATTTTCCGCAAGGAACAGAAGAAGCCGTTTGCTAAAGAAAAAAAACCATCTAAGCATATTTGTTGAATGTGAAAAATATGCTGTAGAAAACCTACAATAAAATGCACCTTGCTTTTGTTATTCGCTCAATTTTTCACCTGCAGTAGTTCAACCACACGAGATCGAAGGGGTGCGAAGAATGGTGTCCGATGTCCGTAACGCATTCCGCGAGACATTCGCGTCATCAAGTTGGGTCACCGCAGAAGATAGAAACATTTCCATTCAAAAGCTAGACAAGCTAATGGCTTTCGTTGGAAGTCCAGGACGGTATCTTGAAGCCTCCTTTGTGGAAGATATCTACAGTGAGTACCCAATTTATCTTTGTAAAATGAAGATATTGATTATGGAGGTGTGACATTATTGGGAGGGGAAATGATGTTATTTTTGCAGATCACGCAGGTGCAGCATCTGTATGCTTAAGCTGTAGCACTGCTTGAACGAACACGTTTACCGGATAACAATATAGGTGTGTAGCCACAGCCACCTGTTAAAGTTTCATTACTTTTTCGCTGCGTTTACTGGTGAAGACAAATGGTGCATACGCTTAGTGGTCCCCAAGTGAAAAAATATGTGCGAAGCCTTTTTATGTTGTATCCACGTTGTTATGACTTCAGAAATTTGATCAATGATGGAGCCTGTTATGGCGGCAATTGGTTGAAATTCGCTCCATATTGGTTATCCTCTTCTACTTAGGCCACAACTTCATCCGCTGCTTTCCTCGCACAGCGCATACGTCGATCCGTCCGCCATTTGAGAAAATAACTGTGACGCGTCGGAAAACAAAAACAGAAGGAGAAAAATAGAAGAAAGAAAAAGCATAACAGACATTGTTGAAGAAAAATTTCTTCGTGAGGAGGGTTTCAAGAATTCACACCCACGATTTGATCGTGGGTATCGTAACAACTCGGCTATCCAGACATGCTTGCAGATCATAAAATATACATCGTTACAAGACATTAGCAAATCGGAGGGATGGTAAGCAGGGGTCATATGAAGACAGGGCGTAAGAGAGAGAAAACATAGGAGGTATCAAGCTAAACATCGCATAAAAAACAAGAAGAAGCCAGAAATGAGGCGAGTAGAGAAAGAAAGCCGGGAAGAAAGGTGGTGGCAACGACGCATAAGAAATGTTGAAAACCTAATAAAAAAGGCAGAACATTACACAAAAAGGAAGAGGAAGGAAAATAAAAGAAAAGATGAGTAAAATATATAGAGTAAAACAGACCACCTTTTTGGTTCCCCGTTCGTTTAGGCTTGGTATCAACATTGCGAAGCTGACATGAATGTTTGTTTGTGCTAGTGCTTATTGAATGATATTGAATAAACTGAGGCGTCAGTTTAAGTAGGTGTTATACAACGCCCTAACACAATTTTCAGGAAAGTGCTGATTTTTAGTGGAGCAAAGGAAACGATAAAAGTTTATACGATTTTCGAGAGCAAAACGTGCCGTGCTGTCTGGCTGGCATCTTGACTCCAGCAATCAAGATATGTCGAATACTCATAAGGCCTGCAGTGACCATTTTCAATAATATATCTTGTGTACAAAATATTCCTCGTGCTCATAACTATTCTCCTAAGCTACGCGTTGGGCGAGAACCGAAAAAAAGAGAGGGTGGTGAATGAATGAATCGGGTGCATCTGGCTGGCATTCAAAAAATAGACGAGGTGCTTTTCAACGTCTAGTTCCAGCAGTCAGGTTTGTCAAATAGCTCCCATGCGCACGTGTCTCTGCTGTAGCTCAGCCTGAATCCTAAACGCTTGTACCACGGTTCATTCTGACTAACTCTGTCTCATGGGCACAGACTTCCAATGAATGCAATTTAGAAAGTGTCCTACCAATTTTAACTGCCCACTTGCCGTAGCATGTGAATTCCAATCATGAATTGGGCAGTATAGAGCATTCGCTACCCAGTATGACGTCCATAATTTGCCATTGATAATATATGTGCGTAGCTTGCGCCGCACTGAAGTTTTTGTGGGGTTTACCACTCCATGGTACGAAATAAAATGTGTATAAGGGCTGTATGTTGGACCTCTACCGAGAGTCGGCATCACTTGCTGGGAACGAATTCTGTTGCGCAATGTTTGTTTTACGAAGGCTTGCTCTCAATCTATGGGAAGTCGCTCCCTGTTATTTAACTACTCCAACACCAAAATCTTGTAAATTCTTCACTCACCTGTTCATCAAAGCGTGAGTTGGTGAGCTAAAATAATATCATGTCGTCACAGACAAGCACCCCACTCTTAAGGCAACTAAAAGGGTTGATGATTCACTTGTTGTTGCAATGTAGTTCACAATCGCCTTTGCTTGGCGTCTCCTTTTTTGTTGTTAGATAACTGTTGAAAGTAAATGATAGCTGTTCAAATAGAATATTGGTTTTACTTAATTGGTTATGACTCGCATTAAAAAATAAATAATTAGATATCACCCTCTGCGCACGTTTCTGCAGAGCCTCTGTGTTATCTACGCCGCAGCAACAATGCTACACGCTGTCTTGGGTTGGCAATAAAACAAAGTGGCACCGTGTCGACAGTCTAGGTATACGCCAACAGCTCTGGCTGCAAAAACACGTTGCCTGGCTCGACACACGATGATGATTTCACTGCCTAGACGCGCGTTGTTATGCTTGCCCGCTGCTGTGTACAATCAAATAAACAATTGTTTGCTTTTATTCTAAGATTAGTTCTTCCCTAGACTCAACATTTCACGTAATATTATACCGAATCTAACCAAGGACAGAAGCACAATTGATGGGACTGGTGCAAACGTTCAGACGGTTACTTTCTCAGTTCAAAAACATTTTTCAGGAGATGCAGCAGTCCTCTAAATCATTACATCACATCGCATTATCATCGCATCACAATATGTTCCACAGACACGTCATCATTCCTACAAAAAGATACTTTTGCCGAGCACCTCCACTAATGTACAGTCAGTTTGCACGTCCAGTATACAATCAGATTCGGATAGCCTAATGGGCAGAATAGTACTGTAAACTTTCGCTTCTAGTCTTACCATCCTTGTACAAGCATGCTGTCTGCATGAAAGCTTTCAATCGAGAGTACCGCAGAGCGAATTGCCTATAATTTGGCGCATTATGGCATGAGGAGCTATCAGAGCATCGCCGCTATGCATTTATCTATACACACTGACCAGCGCATCTGTGTTGAAATAAAATTCACTGATTGGTGATCTCACCTTGGACATCATAAGAGTGAAAAAAATTGCTTGGGACGAAAGTCAGAGCGGAGCCAGAATGGTGTGTCTCCTTGTTGTTTTTTACGCGTTATGGTGGTCTAGGGGCTAAGGCACTCGGATGCCGAGCTGCGAATTGCGGGATCGAATCCCAGCTGTGGCATCCTCTTTTGCGTGAATGAATGGGGCATGTATGCTTTGATATAGGTGCACATGAAAGAAATCCAGCTGGTCAAAATTTCCGGAGTCCTCCACTATGCCATCTGTCATTTCATATTGTGGTTTTTGGAAGTTGAACCCTAGGAATTATATCCTGTTTTTTTTTTTCGTCTTGACAGCATTGCGATACATACAGCAAATGAAGTTTTCGGTTGTTGGCTAGCAAGCACCTTTTTAGACGGATAATCGTGCCTTATGTGCAGTCTGCCATTAACTCACCGTTTTACGAGGACTGCAGCTCTCTGTTACTCTGCTTTGCTTTCCTTTTTCCTTCTAGCGCTGTATTCATAGTTCTGGCGTAAATCGCTTCGCGTTGCACAACACCCAATGGCGTTCAAAGCAGTGTCCTTTTTTAATACAAAATGGACGTCCGTGACTCTTTCTCGAAGCGCCGCTTTTCTATCGCGTATGTACACCTGGATTCTTTTTCTTTCTTTCATAACGCGACCGTTTTCGCCCCAAGCACCCATGTCGCACACTTGGTGGCACAATTATCAATAATCTAATTGCTACCTGAGCTTCAGTGTTTGACGTGCTTTTATCTGCCTAAGAACTCCTTCAGACGGCCAGGATGTAACAAATCTTTGACGATTTTCGTATAGCACAGTGCCGACTTCGATATAAGGTGACCTTTCTTTGTTGAGTGCAAGTTTCTTATTCAAAAACTGCGCTAGAGTGCCAGATATCACTTTATATTTCTTTAAATTCGACAGGAACGCTTCCTGACGTACCGCGCTACCGTCTCTTTCCCTCCTGGACCAAGGCACTATCAATTTCAACTCATCAAAGATGGGCCGACCAGACAACGTATGTGTACGACGACTCGGTTGTGGGTGCCTTTTACGATGGTGGCATCAACACATTTTTTCTACCAACAGCCACTATGCAACGCCCTTTATATTATCACGATGCTCCTGATGCTCTCAATTATGGCAGCCTCGGAACGGTAAGCGTTTGTCGAAGACAGACCACAAGCGTATTCACCAGCACTATGATAATCAGCGTAAAGGTTACTTGATGCAGCTGGGTTACTGATTACTCTGATTTCATTGACTCTGTTATGTAAACAAACGTGTTTTGGAGCGTAAACTGCGTCATGCACATAAGTGTATATAGGTGCTTGTTTCAGGCGTATAGCTGACGGGTCAATAATTCAGTTTGCTATTAAAGCTCTATGTACCTAGTTTACGCCAGAGGTGGCTTCTCTGGACTTTTTCAGTGCAGTGCGGCGCTATGTGCTTTTATTCTAGCGCCCTCCTGCTAATTCGAACAGTTTCATAGTTTCATTCGAATTTGAATTTACGAGTTTTAATGTATTTCGGGTCTCAGAAGTCCCCAAACAAATGAAAAGAGTCATTTGTGCGAGCATATGTGGCTTAACAAGCAGGACGTCAAATTCTGTCATCAAGTTTCAGTGGGCTTGAAATAAAAAAAAATGGCTTTTTTTCTGCCACTCACTATTTCTCTCACTTACTAAGTAAAAAAAAACGGAAAGAATCTCTTATTCGGCAGTGTGGTTTTCAGTGAAACAGCTTAGGCAGTTTATACCGAATACTGTGCTTACTCGCCTCCCTTTACCCGCGCCGGTGTCACCCACGACTTCGGACAAGCTTTGTTATCTTGACTCGCAGCTCCGCAAACATGCCACCGTTTTGGCGTCCATCGCTGTGGGGATTTTTGAAAACCCGTTCAATGAAAATTGAGCAGTTTTGGATTAGTCGCTGGCGTAGGGTAAATATTGCGTGATGTCTCACTTTACGCCGCCAGGGTCGTACTGGTTAGACGCTTCCGCACTCCACTGTTTCCTAGGTATGATGCATGAGCACCGTTGTTGGTTTTAGAAGCTAGGAGAAACGAATGACTTTTGCGGTAGAAAGAAACAATATAACAGAAAGACAATTTCAGTAAACGCACCACCAAGATTAGTATTTCTATCTGAATACTAGATAAAGGGCTCCCATTTGTTTTTAGCAATGTGGCCGGGTGTATCAGGTGAGCGTTTAGTTTCCTGTTATGAGAAGGGGTGACATTTGTTTAAAACGAGTGAATATCCAAGACGAATATGCTGCAGAAATAGGGAACTTTAGTTTTCTTGCCTGATAGGAACCCTCGTACGATTCGCTTATAATTCAGGCGTACAAAATACTGAAATGGCCATGCCTACAGTGCTAGGAATGGCGCAGCTCATACACCAACCAGAATAAAAATTCTTCAGAATGAGACGCTGGTTTATGGTTTTGCTGCGTGTATTCTACGCACGGTCATGTTGCTTTTGAAGTTCCACTACGGCCACGCTGACCTTGGACAAATGTTTCACGCTTGCAGATAGCAGGCCATGAAATAATGCACGCATACGACGTCAGTGGCATAAACGTAGACGACAAGAACAAACCACGATCATGGCCAACGCGCAGGTACATGGAAGGATATACGAAGAGAACGCTGTGTCTACGGGCATCCCATCGAGCTGCCGTAAGTAGACGCGTCGCAGCTGTCGTCCATCGGTGACGTCATGTTGCTGACCCGTTAGAACGCCATCTCCGCAGCGAATCTTGTATTTAGTTCCACTGATGGATGCATGAATGGGGGCATGAGGGAATTCAGAGAGAACGGTATCTAGAGAGAAAGCCAGCTGTGGCGTGACTGGTCTGCGCTTCCATGCACATTGTCGCTGCAAACAATCAATCTACGCACATTCTATTACAAACAGTAAAGTTAATGTATTGTTTATTCTACATCAGAAGTGAGCAAATCGCTTGGAAAGAGACCTCCAATAAATATACAGTATTACGGATGGAGAGAGATGCAAACCAGAAGCAGAGAGGTTAACCGTTTTGTACTTGCTTTTCTATGCTACCTTTGGGCAGAGGTAAAATTGAGGAAATAGAAAAATAAGGAGGATGGAGATGTGTCATGTCAGTACTTTCGACATGACAAGGTTTACTCATGTGATAGCATACTTTACCTGAGGGGTCGGTAACATGGCGTTTGCAGGGTGCTAGTGCTCTGCTCAGTAAGTTTTTTTTGCAGTTTGTTTCAAATGTCTACAAAAACTTTGCAGCTCATTATTTTAATTATATTATGTTTGTTAAATAGATGCGAAACAGCCAGAATTGTCTGAGGAGAAATTTTATTCAAAAATAAAATTGGAAAGTGTCATCAGAATTTTTGTTAATGCAAACCTAATCTCAACGCACGAAAATGGAGTCATGGTGATAGGTTGAGTGTGGTGGGGTTCAAGTATATTGGACAAGAATGAAGTAACAACAGGTAAGTCATACTTCATCGGGGAATGTCAAGAGCAGATGGTTTTGTACGAAAAGAATAAAAATATGTGCACTAAGCTCTACGCATACTCCTAAAGATTCCAGCTAGATATGTTGAGTAACTTGCCCCTTGAAACTCGGCTGTGCTACTTGCTCTGCACCGCTTGCGGTGTATCAACAGCCTCACTGGCAACAGAAAATTGAGTTTAGTTGACGCCACCAGGCTAGGATACGCGACGAAAATCGAGCCGATGACACCGAACGCAAGAGCACTGTCCGCCACAGTCTCCAGTACTGTGAAAGTGACTGTTGCAGAACTGATTGCAAATAACGCATAGTGCTCCTCAGGAGCCTTAATCCGATGCGTACAGCAGTTGGTCAGACGTTTTTTGCGTACCCGTGCGGCACGTGTCATCTTTACTGCGTTACCAGAAACACTTCAGTCATCCCTGACGTGCTTGGCCTACTGGAGCTTGGCTGTGTGAAGGTGAAGATGCAGCTAATGCTACTGCACGGAACGGGTGGAGTCTCATTCCTTAAGAAAGTTGTGACCCCGTTCTTCACCACCAAGCCACGTATAAATCTGCTAACTTATCGCTAACTGGAGCTCGCCCCCGCCCCCCTTCCCGAAAATTGCGAAAAAATGCCGGGTTTTACGATGACTTCTCTTCGCGTGCATAAGGCGTCTGTTCACCCACGGCGAACACCGTGAAGGGCCCTTTGATGATTTTCATAAGTCGAGAGAGAGCACTGAAAATATACCGAAACGAAAGTAACACCTTCTCTAATATTTTCTTATAATAGCGGGAACACAGCATTTTTCTTTCAACAGCAACATCGCGTTGCGAAAAACCTTGTTAATGAGATTTCCGGATGATCTTGGACCTTTAAGCTGCCGAAACGCTGATATTTCAAGCACGAGCAAAGAAAGATTCATAGCGAACATCGTGATGGTCGTGTTGCTGGACACTGCGGAAAGGTTAGTGACGCGGCTTGTACTACTAACTTGACATTACAAAGTAGCTTCACCTATTCGCAGTTTTAAAGATTCTCAGTGTAATTCCGTTCGAAATTATTATTCCGTGGAAACTCTTGTAGGTAAACAATTAAAATGCATTTTATGCTATGCTATACTTTATGCTGATTTCGGGATTTATTGAAAATTTGTGCATGATATCTTCTGAGTAGTTTGGTTTATCGGGAGTTAAAAGTACGCATATTGATAACTTGACACCGCAGCCAGACTGGGATATATTTACAGGACACACGTGCCAGCTAATTAGGAAAGAACGAGTACGAGAGCGTTTCAACCCTCGACCAACAGAAAGGGAATACGAGAAGAGAGGGATCATGATTATTACAACAAAATACTCATAATAATATTCGGCAATATTATCAATATTATCACCTGCTCGAATCCGCTCGCTACATAGCTAAGGCGCCTTCTATGTTGTTCCACTAATCAACTCAATCCTGTACTTTCTGCTACCACTTAGGCTCAGCAGAAAACAGCGCTTTGCGGCATGTGGCGAGACCGCGAGTTGTTAAAGATATATGTCAACTCGGACAGGTAGTAACTATGGAGCAGAATCATGGACGCCAAACAATTAGAAGAATAAGGATACTATGGAGCATGTATATGACAGACATTCTCGAATCGTTAAAGTGACCCTGCGAAACTTCTTCAAGTAGCCATGGCATGACACTACTAAAGGAGCTTATTGCTTCCTAAATACACCACTGCAGAATTTTTGTAGAAAATGTTTCTTGCGAGTACAGTTATAAAGATTGATCGCACACTGCTTAGGCTCTCGCGATGTCCTTTGACACCGTTGTCGTAGCTTCTAGTTAGAGCGAAGCACAGGTGCCTCATATACCGTGGATTTGGTGTTCACGGGGAATATTGGTTTAAATAGACCCTGCCCTGTCCGTTCATTTTTCTTTCCAGCTTTGATTAATATCTCCGTCCGTCTATTTATCCATCTGTGTGTCCTTCCACGCATCTCTTCTTGCATCCTTCCAGCGGTGCTTTCTTCTATCCGTGCGTCCGTCCATGCTTTCTTGCGTATGTACTTCTTTCCGTGCATCCGTTCATCCATCAGTTAGATTGTGCGTCCGGTCATCTGTCTCACCTTTATACAATAGTCGGTGGCTTCAGCGTAGACGCGATGAACCGTAGCACCTGGATTCGCTCCATCACGAGCATTCACCTCACGGATATGCAGCAATATTTTTTTTTTCTTTTTGCTTCGAGTGAACAGGTTTCGAGTGCCATCGCACGCGCACGCGTGGATATGTGGCAACCTACCATGGCGGCCGCTGTAACTCTCGAGCACGCCATGCTCAGGTCGACCAATGGCGTAGAACCTGAGTGTAAGACGCAATATGTTTTTTATTATGTAAGATAGTTTCTCGAGGAGATAAAGCACTTTTAGGTGACCTTGATAGTTTATTGTAAATTCCAGGCAGGGTGCTGTGGTGATTTATTTCGCTCAAGTGTTCTCGGCAGCCGCGACTACCGATCAGCAGCGTTTTCTGATGATTTAAAATGTGTCAGCAACTATGACTCAATACGGAGGTAAAACATGAATTACCGGTAATTATTTTCGGTGCTGAAAGCTGGAGGCTTACAAAGGAGGCTCAACCTAAATTGATAATGACACTGGAAGCTATATGGAAACGAATCGAAGTAAAGCGCCTTAATTACATCGCACAGAAACATCTGGCTGAAGGATTTACTGGCTACTGCACCTTACTGGGCCTGATCGAGGGTTGCGAAGTGGCTTCCAAACTACGGTTCATAGAAGCACGCCTCCCACGAAAGCGAATACTGTTCGTGTTTAACTTTTTTTTTAAATGGAATGCCTGAGGCCCTGTAGGAACCTGGCAGATCTCTTCCTCTAGAACGTAACGCATTTTTATCGCGGAGGCAGTATCGGCTACATGAATGAGTCATAGAATGATCGCTATAAGTTTGCCACCACACCGTCGTGGTTATGAAAATGCTGTACCTAACAGGCTGTACAATGATTACAATTTGCAGTTACGACGAAGGCCCCGACAAGCGCAGATCAGTGACTTCGTCGACTCCGAAAACTTGGCTGACCTCGCGGGCATTCGTGCAACCTACAAGGCGTACTCTTCGTTGCCTTATAATCGGCGGAGTCTGACGTTGGCGGGACTCAACATATCGGCGGACCGCCTCTTTTTCGTTGGACACTGCATCAAGTTGTGCGCGCAGTATAGCCAACTAACGGCTCAATATGCACCGTTTCGCTCTAGATGTATCGTGCCCTTGATGAACATGCCTGAATTCTCCCGTGCGTTTGGGTGCAGAACAGGACAGCCAACGAACCCCCAGAATAAGTGCATCTTCTGGGAATAAAGCAATCTGCTACACTTTTATTGTGTATCTTTTTGTAAGCGTGAGCCGTACCATGTATATTCAGAGCGGTAGTGTTAGCTATCTACAACCTAGAACGAGCTAAAATTAATGTGCTTGTTAATGACCTACATGACAGTAATAACACTCATTTTTGCAACATTTCGCTAGATCATATGCGTTGTCGAAACCAAAATAACACGAAGCCTTCCGCTAGTAGCTTTCACATTCCCTTTACTTTGAGCGAAACCTTAAGATGTGGCTTTATGCCCTTGTGCATTTGAGTAATTCTGTGTATATTGCGGCATTGCATGGCGCGTCAGCTCGGGAAAGGTGACAGTTCCACCTGCATGAAAAATGACTCAAATGAATTCTTTAGATACTCGACGAAGCAACAAAGATTCCATTGTCCGTCTTAAGCTCAGTGGCAGAATCCCTTTTTCTCTCCGACACACCGGCGCCTCCATGGATGCATCCGTAATAGCTCCGCATGCATGCATGTGCAGGTGTCGGCATCTTCTCACAGACTTTTTCCTCGTCATTCTCAGTACGTTTCCCAGTTTTCACCCCCATATTTGACGGAGAGCTTCTAGGAATCAGGTTAGCACCAAAAAAGTTCCAGTACGTGATTGAGCAGTTGTTGTAGTTGCTAATTCACTTTTCTTGTGTAGATCCATAACTTTCAACTTTGTGTTTCGAGTCATTCATTTGGAATGCTTTCCTTTCTTCAATCTCTAAAAACTTCAGTGCACAGCGGTTGGTATTCGTGCCTTGTTATTGCGTCATATATGTAAATTTGATGGCTGACGCACTCGCGCGGTGCACCCTAGATGGTCCTGTGTTATCTATTGTAGCTTACACCATTTTTGTTTCTGAACCCCGCTTTCATATATATCATTCACTTCAAGATGCATAAAAATTGGGTTTCTAGATCTAAAGCGCAAACGTCTTTATTTTGCTTGAGATAATAAATGGTGTGCCACTCGCAAACTGGAAGCGTGTTTCACGACAGTTCTATGTGGGATTCTGCTTCTTAACTTTACAGCGACAGCTGTTATGAGATAACAACTTGGGTCTCGCGCAGTGCCGTAGTTTTCCGCTGCCGCAACCGGTGTCCGTAACCCCATCGCGCGAAATTTAAAAAAAAAACATAGTACCAATGAGACAGTGGTGCTTGGACCCAGGTCCACTGCGTGCCAGCCTAGTATTCTACTTCTGAGCCACGTCGGTGCTTGGTACTTGTTGGCGAATTTGCCTTAGGCAGGCTTGATGTCGGGAAAGCAATCGCGTTAACGCAAATACCTTTCCTTCCTTTAAAAAAAGCAGCCAATATGGCTAGGCCTAAGAAAGCCTAATGGAGGCTTGAGCGGCTGAGCTTGGCAGACAGAAATCAAAACCGACCGCGTTACATGAATTGTAGTTAAACTCACAATAGAGAATATAGAACATACCAACATGCACATTAGATCAGAAGCTGAGGGCATGTAGACAGTAATCATTCTCAATATACAGTAGTTAGAAAAATTGAAAGCAAAAGAAAGTAGAAAAACAACGATGTTTCACTACTAAAATGTTACAATAAGTTTTTGAGCATATAAAAAAACACCAGATGCACACTGCACGTGTAGAGAAATATGCCGTAACAGTTTCTTTATTTTTTTTTATGCGAAAATTGTTGGGGCAGTGTATTGAACTAAGTTGGAACATAGGTGCTCCTGTCCTAGTTCCAAGCCAAATTGAACATCTTTGGTTTAAAAAAATAGACTTTGGGCCTTAGTGAATGGGAAGTGACATGAAGTACAAGGAAGTTTTAAGAGCAGAAAAGTTTTAAGACGACCACTTGTATTGATAAATCAATGAAATTAGGCAGTAACGGTATTTTGAAAATGTCTATCTCGTAGTACATGTTGAGGTCATAAGATATATTTTTTTGAGATCGAACGTAGTATATTGTTTAGTCTGTTGCGCCATCGGACAGCACAGTGTTCGTAAATAGTTATCTTATAAGGAAATATACTGTAGCCTAGAGGGTTTGTTATCATTTTTCGTACAGAAAACAGCACATAGTATCTTTTTATATAAACATGACACGGCGCGAAGTCTCTTGCAAACATAAGCAAGATGGCTATTCTGAGGAAGCTCGCCATCAGTGTATAAGCGAAGGCACTTCACAACAGATGAGTATTGCATTGGTTTACAAAAGCAAGATCAATCATCAGAATAATGCAAAATGAAAGTATAGTCCATGGCTATTTTCTTGCAACAATTACGTACAATAAAATTACAAAGCACTTTTACCTGAAACGCCGCATTTTTCCACCCTCCCATGCGAAAGTTAACCGACCGCACGCATCAACCCTACGCCCATTACAGACACACACGTACCCAAACCTTGCCACGCTTCACGTTTATTATCCCGATGCATACCCCAGCGACACATGCCCATCATGTGGACACACAGCGACACTCGCACACATGCTCTGGGAGTGTAGAACAACTCCTCCCGACTCTACCTCAAGCAAGTGGGAGAAGTCCCTCAGGAGCTCACTTGTCGCCGACCAGCAATGGGCCGTCCAGCAGGCCCACGAAGCAGCCGCCAGGTACTCCCTGTCGGTCCCTACGTGGGAGACGCCCGCTACGCGCTAAGCGCGTCCTGCAGGACTAAAATGAAGTTTTTTTCATTCCATTCCATTATGATAGCAGATACGATTATTTTTGGACACATTTATGTGAATAAGCTTGTCTCGAAACCAATAAGTGGCTTTAGTGGCAGCTGACTGCAGAGCTACTAGGAAGTAGGCATTCGTATAAAGGGGCACATACGACATATAAAGCATTTTAAAACAGCGAATAAACAAGCAGTCGTCGAAAATGCGAATAGTGTAGCGACTCGGTCGCTCAATGCGCGAAACCATTACAAAAGCTTCTTATTGTTCAGCTACAACTGTGGTGCATACCAGCTTCAGGCAAAATTACTCATCGTCGTAAGCCACGGCATGAACAATTGGCACAAAATTCCTCGCAATAGTTAAGCGGATACTACACTTCTCAGAAGAATGACGAAAGATAGCGTAGCGAATGCCGGCCTACTACCCTAAAGTTTTTATTATTAATGTCATAGTGCGTATCAAACAAGTGTGCTTGCTGCAGTTACCCAATAAGTGTTTAGAAAAGGTTCTGAGAGGCCACTTTTCTAGCATTCGCTGTGACTGTGCTGCGCCTTCCGCGCAGGCCTGGCGTTTTTTTCTTTATACAGGTCTGCTCAGGGGCCCTATCTCCTTTATGTTGTGCCACAGACATGTTCCTCGTTCGGGAGCGCGTCTCGCAGGATCGAGCCCTGTTTCGACGAACTGTCTCCCCCCCCTCCCAGCGCCGCCTTCCGTGCAGAAGAACCGTGCAGTCCGGGGATAACGTCGTTTCCTCCGCCGGACCACTTTGCAGTTCCGGGTATGGCTACGTCTCCCCCACCGAGCCCGAGAACTGGTCTTAGAGAATGGACCAAAGACGCTATTTAAGGCCGAGCCGGCCCCATGTTAGAGAGGATTTTGCCCCAGCCGACGTTGTCGTGCTGGCCGGCTCTGTAAAACGACAACCTGCTTCAGTAAACGCTATTTTGTTGCTGTTTTTCAAACGGATTGCCTCCCTGTTTGACCTTCGGGCTAAGGCTTCATTGAAGTCCGCTCGACGGATCGCCGCTCTTCGCCACCGCTACCATCGCGACAGAGAAAATTCCTAACAGTGGTTGGCAGCTTCGGGATACGATATCCTACGTTTGGCACGCCGGATCAGACCCCTGTCCTCAACGTTTTGCTGCTCTGGGACCCGCTACCCCGATCTCAACGGCTGAAAAGTTGGATCGGATCTCCGAACACGAGGACGACCGCCGTGATAGCTTTGGCTACGCTGCGATACGCTACCCTGTTCTCATCGTTCGGCAAGTTGGGACAAGCAACCCCGGATCTCAACTTTGGCAAGTTGGACCGGATCCCTGCAGGCCTGACGACACCCACGGCACTGTTCGAAGGCAGCCACGGGTTGGACCATCGTCGGCTACTTTGGTTGGGTGAGTGCCCAACGTTTACTGTTCACTTCGCCAGACCTCTCTAGCACAGGCAGATGTTAGGAGAGTGTTTCGTGTTTTTCGTTGGCTATAATTTTTTTATTCACGTGCTCTAAACCATGAGATTAGTTTTAGAGTAAGGTGAATAGCAGCAGCAGAGCATCACGAGAAACGAGGTCGCGATGGAGCAGTACCTTGTGGAGGACCTCCTCGAAATTTGTCGAGCCATGGGGATTTCCACCGGGTCCGCTAAAACAAGGCAAGCGATTCTCGAGGTGATGCGGGCAGAGAATGTGACGGCTGAGGAAGCTGACGAGTTTTGGGAGCTTATTTGTGGGCAAAAGCAGAAGGCCGAAGAAGCTCAAAGGCACGAAAAATGGAAGGCCGAAGAAGCTCAAAGGCACAAACAATGGAAGGCCGAAGAGAGTCGCAAAAGGAGAGAGCATGCTCTCCGAATGAAGGAGCTTGATCGTCAAATTGAAGCGATTAAGTGGCAACGAGCACAATACCGACTTGAACTCTTCAGAATGGACGAGAACATCGTGTCTTTTCTCGTTAATTTTGAAGAGGTCTGCGACGATGTTGGTGTTGGGCGAGACTTATGGTGGGAAAAGCTTGCCACGTTGCTTCCGTGCAAAGTCGCAAGCGTTTTGGGGTGCTTATCCGCCGAGGAAGCGCATGACTTTGATAGGATTAAATACGCTTTGTTCCGCCACTTTGCTGCTATGAGTACTGCCGACTGTGAAAGTCGAGCATACAAGTACAGCGCTGAAGCGTGCAGATTGATTTGATTGATATGTGGGGTTTAACGTCCCAAAACCACTATATGATTATGAGAGACGCCGTAGTGGAGGGCTCCGGAAATTTAGACCACCTGGGGTTCTTTAACGTGCACCCAAATCTGAGCACACGGGCCTACAACATTTCCGCCTCCATCGGAAATGCAGCCGCCGCAGCCGGGATTCGAACCCGCGCGCTGCGGGTCAGCAGCCGAGTACCTTAGCCACTAGACCACCGCGGCGGGGCGCTGAAGCGTGCAGCAAAGCGCCAGAAATTGAGACCCATCGCAAAGCGCAGGACGCCAACGTGCGTCAGAGAGAGCGAGATGAGGCACGGCGTAAGGCGATGGAGGTGGAGGCGCGTGAAAACGAGGCTCGCCGAAGAGCGCTAGAACTAGAAGCGCGTCGAGAAGCGCGTAAAGATAAGGCACGCCGAAAAGCTACGGAGGCTGAGACCCGTCGCGAAGCACAAGCCGCCGAAGTGCGCCAGAGAGAGCGTGACGCTGAGGTGCACCGCGAGGAGTTAGGGGCCGAGGTCCATCGCACGGCTAAGGACGCCGAGGCGCATCGCGAAGCGCTAGAGACGGAGCCTTTTCACAGCACACATGATCCAGATGCATCGCATCAAAAAGAGTTTGACAAGTCGAGTCGTAAGGCGCCACAGGTTGACGCCTGTCGACAAAATATTGAGCAGGATGCGCGAGATAAAGCGCTACAGAATAAAGCTCGTAAAAGAGAGCACGAGGCTGACTTCGAAGGGCAGAGAACAAGGGCTAACCACGACAGCGATAAACCCCCACCGATCGAAAGCTCTTTAGGCGCGTTAGTTGCTTTTAAAGGCATCGGGACTCCCGTTCTGTCCCAAGCAGAGGCAGCTAGCAACGGGCCCGAGGATAAGCTAGATAACCAGTGTGGAGTTTCGGGAGTACTTGTCAAAGGCAGCACACTTGGAAGTAAGTGTGTCGAGGCTGCCAGTATTGCGAGAAGTCCCGACAGAAAGAGGCGTCGGCGTAAGCGTAACATGGTAAAGACGACGGTCGCCAAGAGTGCTAAAACTGCTTTTAGGTGCCATGACATCATTCGTCGAGACGCCATGTTCACGGCTAGGCGTAGGATCGCGACAGGGCCCTCTGGGAAATGTTTGAAGCTCAGACCATCACGAGGATCGACATTAGGCGGGAAGCGCGTCAAGAAAAACCGACTTTCAGGAAAATTCGGACGCCGAGATCTTCGCCTGGTCTCATCAATTTTGGTGCTGCGTAGAGGCAACCACGAGGGAAAGGATCGCGCACGCCTGAGTTGTAACAAAGGCGGTTGTCCCCCACCGTGGTGAATCGGTTACTGGTCGAACGGGTGGCGTAAAACGATGCAGTGCAGATGCCCCTTTCTTCGAGTCCAGCGGCTGCGGATCAAAAGTCGCTACTACTGAGTTCGGCGAACAAGTTCCTTCGTCGTCCTTTTGTCCAGACCGCAGCCCACGAAAGCTATGGAGTGGGCGACTTCCCAGAGTTCGTCTGAGAGTGCCACCTTGCTGATACCAAGAGTGTATTTTTTTGTATTTAAATTTGAGAATAACTTTTCTAGTTTTGTCGTCTGCCGATGAGCAAGGAATGGTTCTAAATTTTTGTAAGTTTTACTTGCCTTGTCATCGCAGAAGCTCACATTAATTTGTTGGTTGGATTAAATTTGTTTTCATAATATTTCAAAGGTAACAGCTGGTGTGCTTTATTTTAACAGAGGAGGCATAGTAAAAGCCCCTGTTTAAGATACCTTCTGCGTTTAGCATTGCGTGTTATTTTGCACGTCGGTGTAGGTTAACTTTTAACTTTGTTCTGTCGAATGCGCGCAAGTTTGATTTTCATTGTTATTTACTTACTTTTTCAAGCGCGTTTTATTTTGTTGGGATGCTCATTGGCTGAGCACCTTGAGTTAGGGCTTATTGAATGACTTTGTTTTGTTTAGCGGTCTGGTGCTTGCAGGCGACGCAAATGTGCGTGATTCAGGATTGCTTGGCGTACTAAATTGTAGTTTCGGTCCTAATTTGAGCAATCCCCAGAAGCTTCGATCGTCCAGAATCTGCCCAGGGTCACAATCGAGAATCGCTCACGAAAACAAAAATTCTGATTGGTTTAGCAGTGTCATGCACTGTAAAGGAGTGTCCGCATTGTGTATTCCTCCCGAGATTCGTTGCTCGTGATGCT
Organism: Rhipicephalus microplus; assembly: GCF_043290135.1. Classification (NCBI taxonomy): domain Eukaryota; kingdom Metazoa; phylum Arthropoda; class Arachnida; order Ixodida; family Ixodidae; genus Rhipicephalus; species Rhipicephalus microplus. The sequence continues at coordinate 124,253,300 of NC_134702.1, forward strand.
ATTTGTTAGCCCAGCGTAATCTCGAGGAAACATTTGGTGTCTGCTGGTCTGGCGACTTGATCAGCATTTGGAGGGTGCTTGCTTTGGCCGGAGTGGTTCGCCTTTGTGTTCGACTGCGTCGTTCCAGTGAACATCTGCAGGCCTTTGGAAGTCTCAACGGGCGGAGAGAGCGGAACGGCTACCGATGGTCAACCAGCATCTCTCCTTCCGAGCCGCGCTGACGGCTCAAAACTCCGGATGCATTGTCTGGCGGCGGGGGTGCTGTTGTGCCACAGACATGTTCCTCGTTCGGGAGCGCGTCTCGCAGGATCGAGCCCTGTTTCGACGAACTGTCTCCCCCCCCCCCTCCCAGCGCCGCCTTCCGTGCAGAAGAACCGTGCAGTCCGGGGATAACGTCGTTTCCTCCGCCGGACCACTTTGCAGTTCCGGGTATGGCTACGTCTCCCCCTCCGAGCCCGAGAACTGGTCTTAGAGAATGGACCAAAGACGCTGTTTAAGGCTGAGCCGGCCCCATGTTAGAGAGGATTTTGCCCCAGCCGACGTTGTCGTGCTGGCCGGCTCTGTAAAACGACAACCTGCTTCAGTAAACGCTATTTTGTTGCTGTTTTTCAAACGGATTGCCTCCCTGTTTGACCTTCGGGCTAAGGCTTCATCGAAGTCCGCTCGACGGATCGCCGCTCTTCGCCACCGCTACCATCGCGACAGAGAAAATTCATAACATTTACCATTCCTGTCAAGAGCTGGACAAAAACAATTTTTTCTTGATTGATATTTGGGGTTTAAAGTTTCAAAACCACCATATGATTATGAGAGACGCTGTAGGGATGGGCTCCAGAAATTTTGACCACGTGGGGTACTTTACGTGCACACAAATCTGAGCACACCGGCCTACAACGTTTCCGCGTCCATCGGAAATGCAGCCGCCAGAGAAACGATTTGATCCCACGACCTGTAACATTTTTTTTTTACTTGCCCACGGTTTGAAAGTCGTAGAGAAAGACGTTCAGAAAATATGGCTGGAAAATTGGGCATTGCTAAGAATTCTAACGATATCCTTCTTCCTAGGACTTTTAGTCAAGCTCATCTCTATTGGCTGCGAGACCGAGCATAGTTAGCGCTCGGCGGCAACTCACTGAAGAGGTGAAGTGTGGATTACTCCGTGCGTTGTCTTCTAGCCACGTCGCGAATCTATGTGCGCGTACGTCATGCACGTTCTCAAGGTGTGGTTTGTCTGGTCATGTCAGTGGGAGTGTAGCTGTTTCTACGTATACCTGAAACGACGTACGAAAGCATTTCGTGTTTCTCATCTGCTAATGCAATGCAATAACACCGGCGAGTGCGACTTTCCAGAGCGCTGTTTATTGTCGTCGTACTTTCCATTGACCAGAATATTTTAGAGTGGGTGCCACTTTCTGTGTAAGGGACATCGCCGAATGTTCTTGACATTCTCCCAAACATAATGAATATTAAATTGTGCGTGAATGCAGCTTTCTATGTCGACTCACTTGTAAAAAAAAACATGCTCTAGGTCATGTAGTGACGTGCTGTTGGTAGGTGTACAACCATAGCCCTATCGTTTATCGATCATGCGAAGGGCCTTAGTTGTGTTCATCTGGACGTGGTACCACTACATAGAAATATCACTCTCATACAAACTGTGACACATCGGTAATTAAACTGCACTTAAAACAGAGTTACCGTGTGCATCCGTGTGTTTAGATTTAGACACGCTTTAAAGAGCCTGCAGGCGTTGAAAATTACTTCAGGCTGTCTGCCTTTTATATATGTCGTACAATTTTACTGAAAACGTCATTTTTCTTCACATTGTTTTCAGCCCCGCCACGGTGGTCTAGCGGCTAAGGTACTCGGCTGCTGACCTGCAGGCCGCGGTATCGAATCCCCGTTGCGGTGGCTGCACTTCCGATGGAGGCGTAAATGTTGTCGGCCTGTGTACTCAGATTTGGGTGCTTGTTGGAGAATCCCAGGTGGTCAAAGTTTCCGGAGCCCTCCACTACGGCGTCTCTCATAGTCATATGGTGGTTTTGGGACGTTAAGCCGCACATATCAATCAACATTCTTTTCATCGTTCGTGTGGCTTTGTTAGTGACCGACGGGAGATATTGGTCAATTTTTTGTCTGAGAAAAAAAAACATGCTTGCCCCATTAAACAGGCCTTCATTGTAGCACTTTCATGCCAGTGATTCATCGTTCTATGAAAGCTTTCTGCTGAACTCTTATATAAATTTTATATTTTACTGGTGCATGAATATGTGCGTACACACGGTAAACGCAGCGTAGCACAAAGCTTCATCAGCCACTAAGCTTTTCTAACTTGACTTATCGACTGTTCCACATTTCATGGTGAACCGATTCAGAGGGAAAAAAATGATATGCGTATAAAGTGCAAACGGTGCTACTGCATTTAATCGCACAGATACACGCAATTTCTATTTTTTTTCTCTTTACAGTAGTGTGCAGATGAAAAAGATACAAACAAGTAGTTCAGCCACGCTACAGCAGTGCGTAGCAGGTGGAACACAAGCTAAACACGTACAAACAACACAGCAGAGGCATTATTTAGTGCGAAAGCATGAAGAGAGTCACCGCGAGCATCCCTATGAAAGGTAGAATGCACTTTACTCGCGGGTAATGTTAACGTAGCATATGCGTCATGCACCGATTCACTAGAGAAGAGCATAGGTATTAACAATAAAGTGTAGTCAACGCATTTATCCACCGACAATCAGCGACGGTGTAAGAATAAGTGAGGTGTTGGCACCCGCCGCTCTGCGCAAGGAGAGGGCGTGGGCAAATTGTGTTCGCCGATGACCTTGAGCTACGAGTAGTTGCCATCGCCCGAGTTGAGATGGCGCTAAAGTATGACGTGCCAGGTATTCGCGTGGTGCTTAACCTGAAACGCGCGCGCCAAAGAGCATCTTCCTGAAAGCTTTGGGTACATGAGAATTTGTTATTTAGAACCGCATCGCCCTGTGTCTGTGAGCCCTCCCAGTGCATTAGTTCAACATATTTGCGCTTGATGATTAAGTGCACCTAGACCTTGGTGCTACTTATGACTGAATATGACGCGTACGCGTCAGTGGCCTTGTCACTGACGGCGCCTCGAAATGGCCAAGTGGTGTTTTTTGTTCCAAATTTCAAGTCAGAGTACCAGATTTGTACGCGTGTGTCGCTTTTCAAAGCTCCGCATGAACCAGAGCGCTTGGATAAGTGGCGACGGGCAATTCCGAAAGCTGACGGAGCCTTGCAGCCTTACTGATCATATATGTGCGCAAAGAATTTCCCCGAAAAAGCGATCTTTGCCACTTATCATGCAGTATAAAAGGGAAAAGTCCTGTTGCATGCTCTAAAAAACCTACTCTCTCTTCAGATGCTGAACCTGCCATCTTACTGGGTGGTCTAATATACCTGACCGAGCAGAAAAAAGCAAAAAAAAAAGGAAAGCTCAGCGAAAACGACTGTCTCTACTGGCGACTTCTTGGAAGCGACGGGACCCAAAAGGTTCAACTGCATCTGAAGTGCCTGGCATGACCGCTGAAAGAACACTAAGTTTATTACGCCCAGAGACAGTTTTTGCACAGCATGGTGGTGATGAACCAGCAGGCACCCAGGCAAAAGGCAGCGCTTTGACCTCAGCAGCGGTGGTCCTCCTCGACGTAAAGAGGAGGATGCTTTTCGACACAACACTGATAGTGTGGGCCTATGCTTTGCCGACTCAGTTCTTGATCACGCGGGAATAGTAATTTGTTGTTTAAGGTCAGCTGTCACATTTTTGAGCTGCCTCATCTATGCCAATTTAGACCAAGCAAAATTAAATATACAGTAACCAGCGAATAGAAATCTTTGTACATACTGATTCTGTGATGCAGCCGTCGTGATTATAACTAGTTATTCATGCTTGATGTGGTCAACCTAAAATTTCTCGCTTTTTTATGTCGCTAGCAACTAGTCAACGTCTTGCGATATTGCAAGTGCACTTCCGGAGAGGGTACATATTACACAACAACTTTTAATTATTAATTCGAAAGCCTAAGATATTATATATATTATATATATATATATATATATATATATATATATATATATATATATATATATATATATATATATATATATATATATATATATATATATATATATATATATATATATATATATATATATATATATATATATATATATATATATAGCCTAAGATAATATAAGATATTATATACCTCATCAAACGCGAACTATAATTTTCAGTGTACCGCGTCGGTGGTGTAAGAGTCAAGCGGCACAAGATGGGTCAAGCTTTAGGTAGTGTGCTCGCTTTCACTGCCTCATCAGCACTTCATCAAGTTCAACTCCGCACAGCCCAGTAAAATAGCGCAAAGTATGACTTATATAACTGGCCTAGCAGTCGCGACTTGGGTGCGATACAAGTTCACCCAGGGTCGACTTTCGGAACCCAATAAAGTTTTCCCACCATATCATGGTCCGTACACTGCAAGAGGCCGAATTATGCGTGAAGCTAACACAGTAAGACGGCCGAGGGTAGTTTGTCAATTTAGGTTATTAATAGAATGCGTATAAGTTTCCTGATACATTAGTTGAAAGCTTTCTGACGAAGTTTTCATTCGTTTTGCTGAGCAAGAGAATCCTACAGTCCGCGTGCTCGCTCGCTCTCTCTCTGACACACACAAGCACATAATCTATCTCTCTCTCTTTCTATCACACACGCACGCACGTACTCAGACTATTGCCTTCCTAAAAGCTGACGCGCATCTTGGGCTACTATTCTTATTGCAAACACCTCAAAATTTCTTTCACAGACAACACTGTTCTTTTTTTTTTGTTCGGAACCAAATATGCCAGCACTGACACTAGAATTTTTACGAGACGAGATATTTAGTGCTCTCGCGTTAAAATGCAACTGCTATCCGAAGGCTAAAGTTTGCTGCTGTCGGTGCATTTCTATTACCAGAAATCTGTTAGCAAATATGCTGCATATGAAGTTAGAAAATCAATTTCGTTGCAGAAGATTCACAATGTAATAATTATTTCGCATTCGTGTGCATCTGTATATCGAGTGTAATAAACCAGCGGGGCTTTACAGTAATAACCTTCAACACTCGGATCGAGCCGCTCTCCAGTAAGCGCCTTGGTTGAATTAATATGGCTTTACCCCATTAGATCGGACGGTGGCTCACGCCACCAAGCCGTAATACTTAGTGAACCGAAAACTACATTTATCTTTTTTTCTCCTTTAAATAGTGAGATCGAGGACTGGAACTTTGCACTGAACAGTTTAATTTTCACTCGTGCCCTCACTTTAGCCACCAATCAGATAACATCCTTCTAGTTAATTCTACCCACTAAAAGTCTGTTTTGCTCTCTCTGTCTCTAAACCCCAGTGCTTTGAAAAACTGCGCCATCATCCTGAACTATAGAGAAGCCCTTTACCGAACATTATGAAGTGTTCGACAGTTTCCTCCTCCTCTCTACACGCACTGCATATCGTGTATACCCCTTCGTATTTGGCACGATATGTCTTGGTTCGCAATATTCCCGTACTAGCCTAAACAGTAGAAAACTACCCCGAGTATCATCATAAATCCTTTCCTTGGCAGTTTTCGGCTTAAAAGATCGATAGATCTCAAGTGCGGACTTCTTAATCATGCCAATTCTTCACATATTGGTCTCAGCTTCCTCCACCTTCTTAACCGATAATTCTTTTTGGTCTGGCCCCCTGATGTTTTCTAAGTATTTACCCGTCAATTTTTTGGTTTGCTTCCTCTATTTTGTATCTACATTCTTCATGTAAAAGTATCTGAAAACCTTCCTAGCCCGATGCTCCTCCGCAATTTTTCTCAATCGCATCTCAAATTTTATCTTGCTGCTAGCTTACCTGCCCTCAAATGATCTCCATCCTATATCACCTTGTACTTCCTGATTTGGTGTTTTCCCGCGTGCTTTTAAGGCAAGCCTACCTAATCCACGTTGCTTAATTTCTAATCTTCCTTGAACTTCTGATATAATAATAATCAAGACCTACCGCATTGCCAAACGTCCGACCAGGAACCACGACCCCTTTCCATATTCGTCTCACAACAACATACCTATTGTAATTCCACAGTGCCCTACTTTTCATCACTCCTGCATCCCTGTTACTTTTAGTCGTCACGTATATTTCGTGTTCCCATAGGTACTCGGTCCCATTGCTTATCCATACGCCAATATATCTGTATTTATCTGTTATCTCTAGCGTGACCACCTGTATTCTAAGGTCACTCACTACCTCCATTATCATTGAAAATCATGAGTGCTGATTTTTCCTAACTAAATCTAAAACCTCACCTATCTCCCTCATTACCGCAGATGACCATCAATTTCTGCAAATTTTCCTTGTTGTCGGCCATTACCACTATATCATCTGCGCACATTAATGTCGGTACTGCCTGTTCAATGAGTTTTCCTTGTTTGATGAAAGAGAGGTTGAAGCCAAGTCCACTTCCTTCTAGTTTGGCCTCTAATCTTTGTAGGTACATCATGAATAACAAGGACGACAGAAAAAACCAATGTTTAAGCCGCCGTTTTACCTCAGTGGACTTGGATACCTGTTTTCTCCACTTCATAACTACCATGTTACTTTTATAGATATTGCCTAAAAGATTAGTGACTCCATCTTCCACACCTAGTGTGTCCAATCTTCCCCACAAGTCCTCTTGAACCACGCTATCGCACGCACTCTTGATATCCGGAAATGCTAGCCACAGGGGTCTGTGTTCCTTTTCTGCTATTTCGATGCATTGCGTCAGTGAAAACAGATTGTCTTCCAACCTCCTGTGTTTCCGAAACCAATTCTGAAGTTCTCCCAGCATCCCCTTATTCTCTATCCATGCCTGCAGTCTTTCCTTTATAATCTGCATCGCCAGCCTGTAGACTATTGATGTCACTGTTATAGGACGGTAGTTTTTTGTGTCAGCTTTGTCCCCCTTTTCTTTATAGATCATGCTCATCCTGCTAAGTATACATTCATCTGGGACTTCACCATTGATTATTATTTCGCTTACTTCTTCTCTAAAGGACTGTCTAGACTTCGGACCCATTGTCTTTATCAACGTAATTGGAATGCCATCTGGGCCTGTTTATGTACTATTAGGAACCCTCTCCTCAGCCCTTTCCCCCTCTCATTGTGAAAACGGAGCCATTGCACCACTTGATTCATCCTTGTCTATGGTGGTGCTTAAGGTGCTTCTTTGTTGAAATTTTTCTGTCACCCTTGTTCCTATATATTCAATAGCTTCATCCGCTTCTAGCCTAGCTCCTTGAGCTGTAGTTATAAACCTCTGCTCTAGGCTCATCTCATTTCTTAGAGAGTTTAGATGGTTTCGAAATTTCGCATCTGCCTTTCTATCCTTTTTTATGTACTTCTGCCAGCCACTGAGCCCCCTTTCTTCTAATCTCTTCATTGATCAGAAGAGATGCTTCCCATCTACAGCCTAGAAAAACGTCCAATTTTCATTTAACATCATCTGTCGGTTGACCCCGCTGCTTAACATGTCTGTGTTCCCTAGAGGCTTCCTGACGTTTTGCTATGGCTCCCTTAACTTCCACTTCCCAGCCATTCTTGCGTTTGTGTCTTCTTTACGGGGTGACTTGTCCCGTGCCTCAGCTAGCTCTAGCTCAATTATATTCTAATTATATTCGCGTATGTCCACACTGTTTCATTACCCTCAGTGATTACTTTCTAAAGTTGTTTCGTAGCTTTTGCTATTTGCCTTTCTCAATAAAAAGTTTCCTCTAGTTGTTCATCTTGTCGCATTACCACTTTCACTGCTTTTCCAAAACTTAGCTTGATACGTTTGTGATCACTACCCAGACTTTTGGAACCACATTCATCTATGTGCATTCGCCTGAGCCTATCCTACATCCTATGTGACACCAGTGCGTAATCTATGGTTGACTACAGCCTTCTTACCTCCAATGTCATTTGCTCTTCACACTTCTCAGTACTGTCGCAAATCATCAAATCGTGCTTTTCACACATATTCATGATCATTTTGCCTGTTGGGTCGGTATACTCATCTATATATTTTATGTGCGCATTTATATCTTCTAGTATAAATATGTCGCACTCTCTTCCTTATTCCTCAATGTCCTTTCTTATACACACCACCACTGTCTGGTTTTCGTCCCTGGCCTTTGCTCCCGTCCACAATTACACCAAACCAAGGAAAGTCATTTGCCCTGCCACTTTCCCTTTTAGCCATAAATGTTCCTTGCACTCCTGCCTGACCCTTTGCCAGTCTGTACTTTTATGAATGAATGCCTCAATACCACCCCCTTTTCTGTTGCCTTCTGTTCTATAACGAAATTCCCATGTGTAGTCCGGATTGTTAGGAGTTTGTTGCATGTTCCTAAGATGTGTTTCTACGAAACCGTATACCATCGGCTTCTCCTCCCTTCGCTATTCTTCTATGTCTTCCCACTTCAGCCTGTTTCTGCCACAATGTATGTTAATATACCTTACGTCTGAATTGGCTCGGCCCTCGTGGCTGCGTCTATTTCTGCCCCGGACTCTACCTGTTTCAGATATTGTTACCACTTTGGACTCTTATCGGTCCATACCGCCTGTCAAAGAGTTTCCATAGTTGTTCTCCTCGTTACTAATATTCTGCAACCCGAAGGGCCTCCGTGTCCCCCCAAGAAAGCTACTGCGCGTCCTGCAAGTCGCCAACCCACCTCATGACCTAGCCGCCCGTTGAAGTGAATTCTGTCTCGTTGAAAAGCACCCCACCTATGCACCTCTCCATTTATTTCCACCACCTCAAAGCCTTTCTCTCGACTCAACCGCCATATATCTTTTTTTCTGTTGACAACTGCTCTTTGTAGGTTGCCGTCACGCACCGGTACCTCCGGTATCGTGCATATCAATAGCTGTACCTGAGGAGAAGTGGCACGCATGTGATCGACCCCTTTCGCCAGTGTGGTCGCTAGTCCTGCCGTATCTTCATTCAGAGGGTGGGCCTTAGCCCACCTTCTGCGAGCGCCATCTGTTGCCTAATACACAAACAGCCCAGGCGATGAACACAAACGAAACGTGGCGCCGGGCGCAGTGTCATAACCTCCGACGCCGTGCAATCGGCTCAGACCGCACGAAAACAAGCGCTGCTGCGTGTATTTCTATACCTGCCGCCAACCACCTATCCACACTTTCGAGCAACGGTGCTGCCACCTATAGCCCGATCTCACCGCGAATGGACGGTTTTCCGCAGCAAGTTTTAGGAGCGAAGCTCCTTAAGGCGTGGGCTGTGCGTCCCCTGTACGTAGCCACCTCTCGTTCAGTTCTTGCAGTGTTCACTAGATGGCGGTACTTGTAGCTGACGGCATTAAGTATTACGCTAGCCACCGCCCGATATAAAGGGTACAGCCATATCCATCCGTCCATCCGTCCGTCCATCCATCCATCCATCCATCCGTCCGTCCGTCCGTCCGTCCGTCCGTCCGTCCGTCCGTCCAAAAGATGCAAGATGTTATAAACTAGACGGCGGTACGTGTAGTTGATTATGAAAGATGCGAGGTGTTATAAAATAGGAATGATGCCACATATGGCGCGTGTCATCGTTCGATATAGTGCGGCGACGTACGCTAGGGGGAGCGTTGCAATAAAATCGAGTGGGCAAAATGTACGGAGGATTCATGGTTTACCAGGTTTACCTCCGGAGCTTCGCCCACTCATCATCATTCACTTCGTGGATGTGGCGGCACTTTTTTTCTAAGCAGTAGAAATGGTGCCACCTCACCGAAGCACCACGGCCTTCTCCTCGGCAGTGCGGCCGTGATGTGGCGTGTGGTAATCTTCGCCTTACATCCTACGGCCGCGGACTATTAGGGCGGTGGCAAACGTAGCAAGAAAACATGTCTCGTTAGCAGTTTGTCGAGGCTGGTGCGCTGCCGGGTGACGATGTGAGAGGATGTAAACGGCGCCTCCTCTATTTTTTCATTGCCTAGGAGGAGGAGCAGATATCAAAGGGAAGCGGCCATCGGTGCTAGTGTTGCGTTTCGCCGCCAGGCGCCGCCACTGGAGTAGGCATGCCGCCGTGTCGTCTCTAGCACAAACGAATGCCGTGGCTTCATTCGAAGCTGCCATTCGGCTCGCTTTTCGGCTGTAATCACATTGTTTGACGTGTAATAGAAATTTGGAAACGATAATCGTGAAGCACTTGTTGTTTTGGACACCCTGCTCATTTCAAAGGCATGCGTCATTGGCGACTACTTGATCGAGGCGCTCGTGCGTCGTGTGCCACGCTGATAACAGATAGCTCATGCCAGTAATCTGCGGGAGTTTGTTTTGTCACCATGGCGTTCGCTTGACTGAGAGTTGCTTTTTTGACTAACAGAAACACGATTTTTAAGAGAAGCCTTTGCCCGTAGCTAATAATACAAGCTTGGGTACCAAATGTCGCCCGATACTTGGTACTCTCTAGTGGTGTACCACATTATGCGCAAGCCTGGAGTTCATGCACTGAAGAGCAATAAGTGACACTAGACTGCTTGCATACACGTAGGTCATCATCCGTTGCCTTTGTAAAGCATTACATGTGCGATCACCGAGAAAAAGTAAGTGCCAGATTATGAGGAACTATGGCACGTGATTTCACCATTTTAAAGAATAATAAAATCATATGTTGAATAAACAGGAACAGCTCCATATGTGGCGCAATTCCTGCGATCACCGCTTATGTCTTGAACAGGCGCTGTTTAAGTCCGAAGTCGTATGCCAACTCTCTACTTGAGACAAGATGACAGGTGTTAATAATGTGGTCTGTGGTCAGTGGCTTTAGCTTGGTGGAAATTCGCGATCCAGCGGCTCAAGGGGGCCCTGGCCAGGCAGAGGAGAACGGGAACTCGTGATCCGCAAGCGCAGTGCGCGGGAACCCAAGTATTCTCTGTCGGGTCAGGTTCAACCCTCGAGTTCTTAGCCCAGTGTTTCTAGGACTGCATAGACTAGAACACTAGAAGGGTAAACCACACCCTTTGAGGCCGGCACCTACCCCACGCAGGATCATGTGAGTAAATTCTTTTCTCTCTCTCTCTCTTCGTGGACAGATTGTTGTAGCCTTGATATCCGGCTGCTCAGCCCTCTTTCTTTCTTCTTCCCTCTAGCCTGTTAAATTGGTAGCGAGCAGAGTAGAGACCGAATGGCTGTGTGCTGCCCATGGACTCAAATTCACTTTCGGGGCGTAATGTTAGCGTTGCACACGGAAGGAATCGCGAGGCAGCGTTACCACTGATAGCATCATTTCTTGACTGTTCGGATGCAGCGCACTCCCGTTTAGTGGTACCAATTGCGATGTTACCAAACGTGACGGGCAGTCTGATTGATTATTGATATGTGGGGTTCAACGGCCCAAAACCACCATATGATTATGAGAGACGCCGTAGTTGAGGGCTCCGGAAATTTCGACCACCTGGGGTTCTTTAACGTGCTCCCAAATCTGAGCACACGGGCCTACAACATTTCCGCCTCCATCGGAAATGCAGCCGCCGCAGCCGGGATTTGAACCCGCGACCTGCGGGTCAGCAGCCGAGTACCTTAGCCACTGGACAACCACGGCAGGTCGACGGGTAGTCTTCAGCCCCTACTGCTTATAACTTATAAAATAGTTGGGTTGTAAATGACGACTACACATTAGGGTGCAGTACGAATACTTATTTGGAGACCCATTGTTCTGTCTGATTACTGCTAGCACCCTCCCCCGAACAGCAGCGTAAACTACAATTTCACGGAGCTACAGCCGTACAGTGCATTATGGCGATAGCTTTAAATGCCTAATCAAAAGCGAAAATTGATCGCCGGTGGCATCTTACATCTTCTCGCGTTGGGGGAGTGAACACGAGTCATGCAAGAAATCATAATGACGTGAAAACGTCATCATATGACGTCACATATTGTAAATATTTATGATGTGTCGGAAAGTCACATACCTTGATGGAATCATATAGCATCTTCTCTTGGTTTATATGGGCCGATCTCGAGGGCAAGTCATAACCAGCTGAGGGGCAGAAAGCTAGCTTTGACTCCAAACCTAGAGGTGGTAAGAAAACCATGTTAGGCGCAGAGATATCCCAGATAGAAGTAAAAAAACATTCAGAGAACTGAATTAAAAGCAAATGAACATAGTTCTCGCCTTTCAATAGTCTCAAAGGAATCCATAGGTGGACCTGCGACTTTTAGTTTTTTTTGTAACTAACGAGAAAAGGGAAAAAAGATAATTTGATCTTTTTCTGTGTCATATGCAGAGCGGCACACAGCAGTATCATATACTGAGGCTGCAAGTAATGAGGTTGTGATAGCTCTAAAGAAAAAATCAAACGCAAATTATATGAAACTTAACGGATATATCGAACCGGTAGCAAGGTCTGACAGAGCCTGATGAAAACATCGGGCCGCAATGTTCGTGTTACTTTTCATATCCCCCACCCCTTTGCACCCGTGAAAGTAGGCTAGAAGCACGATTGCAAATTACCTCGCTTGAAAACGCGAATTCGCGAGCTTCCTGATACGATCGGCAGTTCAGCGCCAGCATCTTGTAGCCTACTCGCGCAGCGTCACCATGCGACAGCGGCGCCCTGAGGCGGAGCGCGCGCTTGACGTCCCGAAGAGATTGATTGATATGTGGGGTTTAACGTCTCAAAACCACTATATGATTATGAGAGACGCCGTAGTGAAGGGCTCCGGAAATTTAGACCACCTGGGGTTCTTTAACGTGCACCCAAATCTGAGCACACGGGCCTACAACATTTCCGCCTCCATCAGAAATGCAGCCGCCGCAGCCGGGATTCGAACCCGCGCCCTGCGGGTCGCCGTCCCGAAGAGAGCGTTTGCCCGGGTACTGAAAAAAAAATAGAGGGGGCGCTGATGTGAAACAGCGGCACTCACTGCACTGTCTTCCATGTAAACACCGAAAACCCCAACCGCTGCGCCCACTTAGCTAGCCTTGAACCCGGTAGCAGCGGCGGCGACTTGCCCGCTGTCGCCTACGGTGAAGGGAAAGTAGAAAAGAGAAGGCCATTAGATCAGTGTTCAAACGTGGCAGCGCCGGTTCGATGCTACGTAAAACCGTCGATAGGCACAGAAAAAGCGCTGTCAAACAATTGAAAGTTTAATGGTAAAACATGTCATATGTAACCGTAAAGAAGGCACTGAAAAAAGTCTTATCAACGCCACGAAGCATGGTACCAAGGTGGGGCCATTGCGCGCGTGAAATTGCTGAAGCGTTCAAAATTCTAAAAGCAAGACACAGGTGCGTGAGCCAGCCTTCAATTGCTCTCACAGATTCGTAAAATTCATTTCTACCGCAAACGTCTTTGTATGCATTTAGGTGTTGATAAGGAGTGCCTTATTTTATGCGTGTAGATTACGTGTTTTTCCTAGTATACAGCTCTTATGTCGTGCACGTCCTTGTGTTTCCATCTTTTTTCTTCCCCTAACTGTCATGAGTATGCATAAACTAGCCCACTTGGCTATTTTACTTCTTTCAAGGACGCACCATCAGGAACGTGTGCATGGCTGTTTGCGAATTTCTTCAGAAAACAAAAAAAAATATTTACGTGTTAGTTATTATTATTGAAATTCAAGTTATTTGGTATTCTCACTTGTTTGTTCGTTCCAATAATAGTTGTGTACCTACTTTATTCATACGTAACCTTCTGATTGTCGAATTTTACACTCACTCAATTTCCGATCATTCCGTCATAAAAAAATCAAATTCATTTTTGTTTATTATATTACCCACCCATTCAATGGCTAATCCACCATAGTGGGTACGAGCCAAAACATAGGTTCAAGCTAGGAAGCAACGTTACTAGATACTTAATCTAGTGACGTTGCTAGGAAGCAAGCTGGCTTATGATTAAGCCTTAGCCGATTCTGCGGAGAACTCGAAAATATTCCACATTACTTTTTGTCATTTTCAAGATACTCTCACGTTAGAACTCGACTTCTAATTATTTCTTTCGCGAAATTAGGCTTGACCTTGCCGGAGGAAAATGTTTTCAACTTCTTTGCCTCAGGCTTGGAATACTGCCACAGGGATATATTTGATGCGGTCTGTAATTTCATTAAAACTTCTGAACGAGTACCATTATATTCTGCTATCTAAAAGTATTCGTCATTTCAATTAGTTAACATTTAGGTTTTCAAAATTGTTCACATCGGGTTAATGCGGCAGTCTGGAATACAAGCTCCAATGCATATTACTTGAAGTGAAATTCAATATCTTACGTATAATTGCGATTTATTTTCTTTATTTCTCCTTTTCTAATTCATAGCTTACTTGGAACAACAATCAACAGTCTCAACGTTGCATTTTTCGCAAATCCCTCGATGTGGGTACTTGCCAATTAGATAGAAAAAGAAATAAACAAACAGATAGGCCACTCCAACGGTCGCCATCTCTTTGTGACCTGAACCGTCATCACAACTGCATTAGGACCCCTATGGTACCAATCTGAGAAGCCATGGTAATGTGATATCATTTTATATTTTTAATAGCAGCTTTTGGGTCACCTCTTTGACCAAGGTTATGAAAGGTCCAGCATAGTGCCCCGAAGTTCAGTTGACTCCGCTATTTTACAGAATATACGATGCCATCATGGTAGATCAAACACATAATAGTGGTCATAAAGCTCGGAATTTTGAGATACTGTACTGTTTGTGTTGGATCATACTTCGGATGCGACGCACTGAGAACGCGAGGCCCCACGCCCGAAGTGAGGGCCAGAAAGGAGAAGAAAGTGGCACACACGAGACGCGGGTAGAAACTCGCCTTTTCTAAGTACAGCACAGTATATATGCAATTGTACGACGCCCTCTGTGGGGCCAGAGAACTGGTTTAGTAACCGAGGCCCTAACATCGCCCCACCCCCCTTGAGTTGAAAAAGATTCGGGGTCCTACCAGGCAAGTTATTGCATATTGATAATGCGCTGTACAAATGCATGTATACTGTGTTGTACATAGTAAAGGAAATTTTCGCCTGGGTTTCGAGTGAACCACTTTCTCGTACAACAGGTAACATTACCAATCACTTACACACATGATTGGCAAACTTTTTAATCAGTGTTCCAGAATAACTTTACACTGTGCGAATGTTGCCTAAAAATACGGAGGATATATATCCGACCAAATGGAAATACTGTTGAATGCATTCCCTGCTGACGTTCTCACAATCTTCAAACGCTTTCGTGTGATAAGTATGCTGATTTTTCGCGACTATTTTCCAAATGCTGCAGAAGGCCTCCTTACTGGTTCTGAACGAATGAATTGATTCCCCATGAAATTCAAGCTAGAGCTAATGTGTTTTCAAAGAGTGGTTTAAAAATACGTACAGTCGGCGTGACTAATAACAGCATTATTGCATATGCCGGTGCTTAATATTATTTTGCCGGTAGGGGAGAAGAAAAGGAGGTAGCTGTGGTATAGTCAACTTTTTTTTCTCCGGTTCAGTTTTAGAAATCACTCATGCTCCGAAAAATTAGCCTCTAGGTGTGTAGGGGTGTTTGTGTTCATGACAGACAGCTGGCCATTTGGTGTCATTCATTGGCAGATTCATAGCACTTCCGGTAATACTTTCTTCTGCTTCATGCGGAATAAGTCCATTTCATTAGAAGATTGAGAGTGCTCTCTGTATGTTACATTGACAGATCTGAAGCAGCTTTGTCGTGAGACCCAGTCCACGGAGCAACTTTTTCTGCTCCGCAAAAATCGGCAGATTGAACCGGAAGTCGTAAGCACCCCGCCCTTTGAAACACTGCTAACTTTCGGCGTTCCAATGAACACCGGTCGCGTCAGTCGCTCTATATTCTAGGGACCGTAGGGCCTCGCATCGGTGATGGCGAAAATCTTTATTCATCAGAAGGGCAAAAAGTAAAATAATATTTAGAAAATTAAAAAGCAGCGATGTGGGCGGCCTTCAGGCTGCCGGTTTTGCCGCCCAGGCAGTGCCTAGTTCGGTTGGTCGAATCGCGAGCGATAGAATTGGCCGCCTCGTTACCTGGATGATCCACGTGACCAGGTACCCCGATAATATAAATGGGGTGAGAAAAAATGGGGCCAGACGGCGGGATGCGTGCGGCTGGGGGTGCTACCCGTCCTACCATGTAGTTGAATACCGCGGGTTTAGAGTCAGAAAAAATGTATTCTGCTGAGGTTTGTGTAATGGCGAGGGCTGAGGTTGTGCGGAGCTTAAGTAGCGCAGCACGAACCTCACCCAAAGAAATGTCAGCATCAAGGTCGCTGTTGGAGGAGCCTGAGTAAGCAGGAAGTGGAGTGTGGGGGTCGGTGCAGAGGTAGCGATCCTGAAGGGTCGCCAGAAACTCAGTATCGGTTAGTGAGGAAGAATAAAGTAGAAGGGAGACATTCTTGCGCTGGGATGCTTTCGTATGGATGGGGTCAAGCAGCACCCTGAGAAGCGACCAAGTGTCGCGGAGGCGAAGGTTGCCGGCCATGCGATCGCACGTTTGACCCCACTGTTCTCGTAAAAGAGAGGTGCAGTGCTCCTCTATGTCCAATGCAAGCCGGGCCAAACAGAGGCGCAGACGGCGATTATGTTTCTGGGCCTGCAATCGGTGGTGGACAACTTGATAGGCCTGCCAAAGGTGCAGCGGACGGCTGTCTGTCATAGTGGAGTGTGGCGCTGCAGGGAGTGTGGATGTAGCGGTGTGTACACCTGCCAAAATGGTCTCCGTCCACACTGAGAGGTCCGTGATAGCAGAAGAAGAGGAAGCAGAAAGACGAAGGGAGCAGAAGCGATATCAGTCCACAACCTAGGTGAGACTAGTAAAGGGGCGAGCAAAAAAGGGAGTGAGAAAGTGGTGCAAAGAACGTAGTGATCGCTACCGAGGGAGATACCGATATTAGACCAGGATGATTGGGCTACATTTCTGGCGAGTGCAAGACCTGGGTTAGTGTCTCGTTGGACACTGTATACCATTCTGGTAGGGCGAGTGAAGTCGTCACGAATCGATAGACGTTCATTGGGGATGAAGTTCCATATTTAGTGGCCCTTGCGGGTATTGTGGCGGTAACCCCAGCTGTTATGAGGGGCGTTGAAGTCGCCTAGAATTGCTAAAGCATTGCGGCCGTTGCAGGAAAGCGCTTTGCGTAGAACGAGGAGTTCAGAGGCAGAAGGAATCTTGGAAGGGCTGTACACACTGAAAACAAAAAGGCTTGCCTAAGTGTGACGGTGAGGAAGAATTTCAAGGAGGAGATCGGCACATTTCGAAACGCCCAACTGGTGCAGCACCGCAGTAAGGTTACGGTGCACCAGCGTCGGAATGTTGGAGTGGGCCTCAGAAGATGAATGAAAGGCGGTTCGCGAAGTTTTACGGGAGTTAGTGGTTCCTGAAGTGCTATGACAGAGGGAGTGGTGTCGGGAGGGATGTTCTGGAGATGGAGCTGAAGGGTGCTCTTTTTGGCACGGAACACCCGACAGTTCCACTGCCAGAGATTAAGGTGCGGGTGGTGCCTGGCCATAATGAATGGCAGGGAGACCGGGCGGAGTTGTTGTAGGTGCCGGGGTGAGCGGGGCGGGGAGCGAGCAATGCGCAATGGTGGCCACTGAGGCGCTCTGTTGGTTCTCCTAGGCAGCTACCCTGGCGTCAAAGGTAGCGAGTTGGGAGTCGATAGCGGCCACGCGCATGTCGATAGGGGCTACACGCTCTTCGAATCGTGTGAAGCGGGTCATGATGCACTGTTCGAACGACTCCAAGCAGCAGGCTGTTTCGCTAACCACGTCTTGCTCGTGTGGGGTGATGGCGTTAGAGGAGGGTGATCGGCGCTTCTGTGGGGGTTGACGGGTAGGGGAAGAGGCGCGCGATGATCTAGCCAATGGTGCTGTGTTCGTGGCCTTCTCAGCTGGTGCAGGTGGATATGGCGTTTGTGTAGAGGCGGGAGCTGGGGAAAGAGGATGAGTGGGAGAGGACAGACGTGCCAGCGCGGCCTGCAGCTGACGCGTCAGCTCTTAAATTTGGGGCTGCTGGGCAGTAATACTGGCCTCGAGAGCCACAATTTCGGGGTCTGACATGTGAGGCTGCCTTGTAAAGCTCACCGGTGGTGTGGCCGTGGTGGTGCTGTTAGTGGTTGTGGGGGCGGCGGACGCCTCGGACCTGGGCAAGGGCGGGAAAGAGACGGAGTAGTGGTGGCTGAAAGACCGGGCACCATGGTATGTAGGCCGGTGGCGAGGGCGGGAAGGCCGGGAGCTCTTGAGGATGGACCCGGTGGTTGGCGCTGGTGCCGGAGGCTGGGGCTGGACGAGGGTGATAGGCCCATCGTGAACTTACTTACAGCGCAACACCAGAAAAAATACAGGACAGGGAAGGAGCGAAAGAGAAAAAAAAGACGGCGCTGATGGGCCACTCCTGTTGAATCGGAGTTTGCATGGACGTGAGCCCGTGATGCGGTCTTCTTTGCACAGGATGCAGCGTGGGACACAGGTAGGGGGCTCAACTCTCTCGAGGGTCTGGCCTCAGCAGTAGCGGAGGGTGGACTTGTGCTTGATGCAGACGTCCGCGCGATGGCCAGGAGTCCAGCAGTCAATGCAAGTCTTGGCTTTCGGGCAGAACGGGTGGCAGCGGTAGACGCCGCAATTCAAAACGATCGAAGAGGGGAGGATAGTAGTGCTGACAAAGTTAATTAGGATAGATTTTGAGAGCCCCATCTGGTGTGCGTCGGCGATGGTGTAGGGGCTGTTCAAATTCATCGACTGGAGATTTTGGATGATCTCGTCCTGTGTTTGGGAGATGACGGCATTGTAGATGACTCCGTGGAGGGCGTCGTCTGGTGCTGCCTTGTAGGCACGTAAGGAGTAAGAGATAGTACCCAGGTGGAGTTCAGATGCACAGAGATAGAGACGTGCACGTGGCTTAAATGGGGTGCTGACAGCATGTGAGTTGTTGTATGGATTAATGCGTACACGGTCAGCGGTGTGGACGGCTGCGTAGTCGATGTTAGCGAGATTGCAGAGGGTTTTCAGCAGGACACCGTGAGTTGTTGTGCGGAGGTCAAGTCCTCCTACCGGTCTGAAGATGATTTTAAAGTACTCTGCAGGGAGTCGAGGCCGGGGAGCATCACGACGAAGAGTGGGAGCACTAGGGGTGGTGTTCGGTGGTCGTGTAATCTCCTGTGAAGGGGACGAGGAAGGTGGCGTCGAAGTGATGGGCTAGTGGGCCGTGCTGCACGGTGTGCTTTCACTGCACGGATCCAGCGTGAGTGAGCTTCAAATTCAGCTGGGGTGATAGATTCACCGTCGAATTGATACTCTATGTCGGTGGCTTGAAGATTCAGGAACACTTTTGGTGAAGGCCGCGAAACGCGAGTGGCATCAGCCGCTATTATGGCTCAGAACGCGGCTGTGCGTTCCGCAGGGGCGCGTAGTCGAGCGGCGCACGGTAGAGGCGCCTTGCATCGGAGCTCAGGTTTTGCTAGCGTAGCGTTGCTGTGCCCAGCGTGCCAACTCATGCAACAATAGGGATGTGCGCATCCCGTTCTATTTTGACCCTGCCATTCACTTCAGAAGAAGCGCACGTGTTCCTTTCGTAGATTCACTTATGTTAGAGTGGAGCGCTCAGGTGCAGAGTTGATCAGTCACTCCGATTCCGCCAAGCGATGACACCAATAGTGTGGGTTGAAAGTTTCAGTGGCACAAAAAATATATCCAAATGATTCATAAATTAAAAACTAGTTGTGGCTGCTTGTATATTCGTCCTACAGGACCACTGGACAGGCGTGTGTGAAGACTGTGTACCTCTCGACGGGAGCTATGAAGAACAACGCAGAAGGAGGCATAATAGATTGATGACGCTGTTCTTCTGTCTCCTAGTTCTTCTGCCAGGAGTACTGTGCAGCATGTACCTGGCCGTCTTCCTTCTTTCCAAACAGCCCGAAGTCTTTACAATCGAGAAGGTAAGCGCTGCCCTTATAACAAACATTGCTTTCGCTGTTTTGACTATGCGCAGCTGGGTATTTTACTTCGGTGATTGACGCGCATGCGTACACTTCGCATAAATTTGACAAGTACATCTAAAATTGTAGCTATAAATGTTTGTCTGGCCCGCTTAGTTGTGAAATTTCACTCGAATGTCTTTTCGAGCCCAAATTGTTGAAATTCATTTTGTGCCTGTCTAAAAACTTGTAGCAGAGCCACAATGATAAAGGAATGTAGGAGCTTGGAGACACCTATGTATGGCTAGGTATTTGTGTTTTCTTCACCCTTTGGGTCCCGGCAGTGTGAATCGGCACCATGGCGCAACATCTTTCTTAGCCCTTAAGAAACAAAACACCCACAGAAATGGTCACCACCATTGTGGCACTTACGCGGAGCTAGCAGCAAAAAAAAAGAGAGGACACCTCGCCGATGTCATGGATGACGCTGAAGGGGTTATGTTGAGGTGCTAGAGAGCCGTTTATTTCAAGACAAAGTTTAGTAGTTTTCTCAAAAACTTAGATACTGCCAATTTATACATAATCATTATTTTCTTTACACTTGTGAGCAACGCAAGTCAAGAAGTATTGTTTTCAATTCGCAACCACTAAAGCGAGATGGCGTGATTTCACGCCATGTATGTATATTCTTTTATCAATAAACCAGTGGGTCTACTTTTTGTGCGTGGCTAAATGAGGTGCTAAACATTAAAAAAACAAAACATATCTTCCAATTGCAATAAATGGCTCAGGGCTGAAGGTATTATTTTTTGCAAAGATTTTTTTTCTGTTTCCCAAATTCATTCGCATCCATCCTGTTTTTCTTTCTTTTTTATCGCTATATTTAGGAATATTTTTCAGTGTATTTTTCTTTTTGTTGATTTTATGTTCACCTTATTTAGGCTTTTCTCCTTGTCTCTTACCATATTTCTTTCTTCCTGTTTCTTCCATTGTCATCTTTCCCCTCAATATTTTTTGTCATCTTTCCCCTCAATATTTTTTGTCATCTTTCCCCTCAATATTTTTTGTCATCTTTCCCCTCAATATTTTTTGTCATCTTTCCCCTCAATATTTTTTGTCATCTTTCCCCTCAATATTTTTTGTCATCTTTCCCCTCAATATTTTTTGTCATCTTTCCCCTCAATATTTTTTGTCATCTTTCCCCTCAATATTTTTTGTCATCTTTCCCCTCAATATTTTTTGTCATCTTTCCCCTCAATATTTTTTGTCATCTTTCCCCTCAATATTTTTTGTCATCTTTCCCCTCAATATTTTTTGTCATCTTTCCCCTCAATATTTTTTGTCATCTTTCCCCTCACTTTTCTCCTTACGGTCGTATTTTAAAGACGATAGTCTTTCTTGGGGACCTTCGACGCAAAAACTTTGGTTGGTCTGTCTGTCTGTCTGTCTGTCTGTCTGTCTGTCTGTCTGTCTGTCTGTCTGTCTGTCTGTCTGTCTGTCTGTCTGTCTGTCTGTCTGTCTGTCTACCGTTACCGCGAACCAGGTACTCTAAACAGCACCAGCCGATACCCCGAACGGCCGACCCCATCCGTTGCGCCCACCAATGTTGCTCAAGCATGAGCATTCATACGTGTGCGATTTTCAAATAAAAACAATTATTGCGCATATATAAGGCAACATAACAACACGTATATATTGTGCACGTTCGTCTTTTACTAGAAATGGCATACAAAAGTAATTCTGAGGACCGTAACGCCTATCATGCTGCGCTGGCGATGCAATGCTTGCACGGAAAGACGAGTGTTTCCAACGCTTTGCCTAGAAGACACGGTGGTGGCCCCTACCTGTCGCCTTGCGTTCTACACTTTATCACCTTTGAGACGGGCGCGCACGCCCATCTCAAGGGCCACACGCTTTGTTTTTCAAAAAAACTGCCTGATGGCGCTCATGTCTTACGTGTGACGTGACTTGATGCGCTCGTTCACCTCCGCTTCACGCTCTTGGCACTGTAACGCAGCGCCTCCGGAATACCATAGACCGATTTTCTTGTGCAGGACATCAAGTAAATATTTTGTTCACTCTCTCCACATCCAAGAATATTGTCTTTCGGCGACATTTGCAGATTACATGCAGATACGGGGCCATTATTTTTCTTCACGCTCACTTCAGTTTCCAACTTCCTCGCTACACTGTACCATGCAATGCATTGCTGTTCTCTGCCTGCATGCCTGAACA
This sequence comes from Rhipicephalus microplus, assembly GCF_043290135.1. Taxonomy (NCBI): domain Eukaryota; kingdom Metazoa; phylum Arthropoda; class Arachnida; order Ixodida; family Ixodidae; genus Rhipicephalus; species Rhipicephalus microplus. The sequence continues at coordinate 124,275,481 of NC_134702.1, forward strand.
GCCAAGTTTTCAGAACGTGCACCATCTGGGAGGGGGGGGGGCGTTCGAGTCCCATTTTGTAAGTTTTTCTCCGTGAATAACTCGTTTTCCTTTATTTGTATTCCTTTTTTCTTTCTGTATGTCTCTCGGTTTCTGGCAACGCCGACTAAATTTCAGAGCCGAAAGGCTGCCGCAGTGACGTCAGAGGTTGGGGGCCCAGTTGCCCAACTTAGCATGCTCAGTAAGACTTTTTTTCCACATCTTTTATTCGGCCTAATCAAGCCGCAGCAGCTGCAAGAGCGGGAGCGTTGGTTCTCCTAAAACGTGAACGAAACGTAGGCTTTCCGCCGCGTTCGTGGCGTAACTGGGCCCCCCTCTCTGACGTCACTGCGGCAGCCTTTCGGCCTTGAAATTTAGTCGGTGTTGTTTCTGGTTGGTTTTTTCTTTCATTTTCCTCGCTTTCCTTCCCTCTTTCTGTGCTTGTTCTCTCACCCTGCACGGTTGTCACAGGTATTGCCAGACAAATCGGCTCGCGTGTTGTGGAAGTGAAACTGGAGATGAAGAATAGAAACAGAGTGCGTGCCAATTCGCCATGATGATAAATAATGTTCACCTTACCCGGCACAACAAAAATTAGAAAGAGTTCTGCTCTTAAAAGCAGTTAGGTTGCGCTGACACTGCCGCGGTGGTAAAAAAGAGTAAAAAACTGACCGCGTATTTGAGAACTCATCTGCAAATGTCATCGAAAGCCCATGGTCTTCTCCCGGCTGTCTTAATCGGGATAGCGTCGCATAATAGGTGCAGCGTAAGAAACAACAGTGTTTCTAAAACAATGTAACTATGCATCTCATAGTAAAGGAACAGACCAACTGATATTTTCATACTAATATTACATATCAGATATGGGTTTTATTTTCTGTTTTGGTCAACAACGTTCACAAGTATCAACGCAGCCAACAGTTCAGATGACTTTGCGTTCAGCAAGTTCTTAAACCTGCCAGATGGGAAAATCGTGTGACAGATAAAGAGGCAGCAGGCAGACAGTCAGACCAAGATTTCTGTGTGGAAGCTTTCTAAGAAAGAAAATCCTCTTCAACAACTTACCCCACCTTTCCCTAAAAGGAGCCATGTGTCGATGCTAAGAAACGGACGCTAACGCTTACACCGGCATTGGCGTAGACACTGATGTTCATCGCAGCGTCGCGCAGGAGAGAAACCTGGAGAGGCGCAAAGCATGCAGTGATATACTGGCGTTTCTCCTGGAACGTGCCAAGCGATGCTAATGGGCAATGAGAGACATAAGACTCCGAATATACACAGTGACTCGCAGTCCGCAGTACGCACAGGTGAAATATCCCACCGGCACTACGTTGGAGTTGAAGACCTAGAGCCTGTATGCGTTCTTTCATATAGGGAGACCAGTGAACGGTTGTGCAGCGCGACCAGTCGTTATTATTATTTTTTTTTTCAATCTACAAACTCGTTGCGTACGCCGCCTGCATTCGTGTTGCGAAATGAGAGTAGGGCGGAATGCATGAGAGAAGGAGAGGGGTGGCCATGAGTAATGGCGGTGTAAACGCCGCAGGGACGGATGCCTAGAGCGACAGAGTGAGTGTAGGAGAGGAGAGAGAGAGAGAGGGTGCGCGCATGCACACCAAAGGTGGTCATGACGCACACCGGATTGAGCTTGACCATCGAATACTTCTAGTCTAAAAATTACACCGTTACCCTATATATGGAAGTTTGTGTTGATGTGAAGCAGCTGGAAGATGCAAAACAGCATCCACAGAAGCTCTATCTGACTCACGCTGTCGGGGAGAATCGTTTCATGCCGTCACCCTTGCCATGAACGCGGCCGGTGTCTATGACTACAGAACTGCTAAACAGCCGGTTCGTCAACTCACACGCCACATGCACCGAGCGTGATCCCGTGCTAGCCAAAGCAGACGTGTTCTGTCTCATGGAAATGTGGACCGCCCCAACACCAACGATCAAAGGCTACAAATTGATTGTATTGAGAAAGCACTTCACCGTCTTCACCACCGACTCCGGAGCGAGATGGTGAGACGTAGAAGAGGAAAGAGTGGGATGCGCATACGCAGTGGGAGTGTGGGCACCGCTCTACTAAGGAAGTGTTTCGATGTCTTCTTCTTCGACTCGAGAGAGGGAGAATACGAGAGAGAAAGAGAAGGGAAGGGGCATCACTTGCACAGTGTGAGGGGAACGCCGCACGAGCGAGTGAGGGATGGACGCAGCCCTGTCATAACCTCTTTAGCATCTAAACATGTAAGAAGTTTGCGCGAAGTCACGCCAAGCTTGACACAGTGAAAAAATTTGCAGATCCCACATAAAGTGGAAATCGATGATATGCGAAGCACGAATGAGGAAGGTGGAAAGGCTGCATTACCATAAGCAAAACGTTACAAGACGAAGGTAAATTATGCTGCACATGACTTCCATGTCACGATTTTCATGTTTGGACTTATCATTCATCTTCGTCATCTACTCACGTCACCTGATTGCAAATTTAGTATATCTGGAGCTATTGAAAGAGCCGCAAGCGTGCTTTGAACGTAGTCCAGTTTTAAGTGACTCGCCGGTGATGATATCGTGTGTGCGCTAGTCACAAACCCTCGTCGTCCGTTCATGTCCTTTAATATCAAATTTTGTATATGCGAAGCTAGCGAAACTGCGGCGAGCGCATCATGAAGGGCCAAATATACTCCGGCGTAACGTTGAGGCGCGCGCACGCTGGGTGCCGCGACGATACACCAGCAAAACATGAGCACCAGTGCGACCTGCGTCTGTCGGCGACACATGGCGGCAACCGGCGCGAAATGCGGCATGCTGCATTTCGCGGCGACTACGTTACCCACAGCACCGCGTGGTGGTGGTAAAAAACATTTATTTCAGAAAAAGTCTACTAGAGAGTGCCGACGTGGCCTATCGGCGTGCTAGAGTGGCAAGACCCTATTCCGGGACGCCAGTGGAGCTGGAAGCTGCCCGTGCGCGCTCCACCAAGAAGCGTTGTGCAGCCAAGGTAGAGCAGCCGAGCAGGTGCTCCTCCCAAGCCTCTCTAGTTGGGATAGGAAAAGGGGATGAGAAAGGAAAGGGATTAACTGGGCACGATGCTACGACGTGATATGTGTCGGCGAGGACATGACAGGTCGAGCAGGTGCCATTGATTTCCGGCAAAAGTGCCTGGTGACCGCCGGACTGATAAAGGTGTTCGTCCGCAGGCGGCGTAGCAGTCGTTCGTCCGTTTTCTCCAAACCGCGTGCGGGGTCCGGGTAGAGGCGGCGCGAAGCCCGGTAATAAGCCAAAATTTCGCGAAAGCGCGTCAGGTTGGTATTGCCAGATTCCGTCTCGGGACATGGAGGGACAACGGCCCGAACAGGAGAAGCGCGGGCAGCGGCATTTGCCGCCTCGTTGCCAGGCAGGCCCGAGTGACCTGGTGTCCAGACTATACGAATGGGATGAGGGTTAAAGCGCCAAGAGGCTGCCTGTAGTAGGCTAGCCGCCAGCGGGGCAATGGAACCCTGAAGGTACTGAGAACAGGCCGAGCACGAGTCCGTCAGGATGGTGCGTGAGGTAGGGTGAGAGGAGGCCAAAGCTATGGCAACCTCTTCAGCGTGCGTTACTGTGTCTGCTCGAAAGGAGAGGCCATCTACGTGTTTGCCCTCTGTAATCACGGCAGCCGTGAAGTGACCCGATGGGGAGGGGCCCGAGACGTCCACGTAGAAAACACCAGGACGATTGGAGTGTCGCGTATGAAGGGCCGCGGCGCGTGCTAGTCTAGGCCAGGATGGAGGTCGGGGTTCATATTACGGGGTAGAGGTTCCACCCATAGCTTTTGACGCCAGAGCTCTGGTACCGGCTGCAGAGGGTCTTGGTCAGATATCAGGTTAAGGCCAAGTCTGTGTAGAAGACGGCACCCTGAAGGCGTCTGCAACAGTCGATTGATTTGGTTAACGCGATGAGCTTCGCGCATCTCTGCAAAGATGTTGTGTACCCCCAGAGCCGTGAATTGGCTGTTGGAAGTTGCAATAGGTAGGTCCAGAGCGCGTTTGTATACTGAACGAAGAAGGACGTCCAGCTGGTGCTCGTGTCGACGACGCAGGCGAAGGTAAGGCAAGGCGTAGAGGACGCGACTGGTCACAAACGCGTGGGCCAATCGGAGGGACTGAGACCCGCGGAGGCCGCCGCGCCTGGTAGAAACTCGCCGTATCATGCGGCTCACCTGTTCGCTGGTGCGTCTGAGGCCTGCTATTGTACCCTTTGTATCCAAGGACGATGTGAGGTGAAGGCCAAGAACGCGAATATTTTGAACTGACGGGACGGGCCCGGACGGAAGAAAAAATTTGAGGCGGCGGCAGCGGAGAGACTGAAAAAAGAGCCGATTTAGCTGGAGAGCACTCCAGGCCACATGAACCTGCGTAGGTGTCCACCAGAAGGGCAGCCTTTTGCAGGCGTTCTTCGATTTGCGCTAAGGAGCCGGTGTTGGTCCAGATTGTGATATCGTGCGTATATAGTGCGTGTTGTATTCCCTCGACCTCGCTTAGAAGAGAGGGGAGGTTCATCATCGCCAGGTTAAAAAGCAGAGGAGACAGGACTGCCCCTTGAAGTGTACCCCGCGTGCCTAATAAGTACGGGCCGTGTTCGGTAGAATTAAGGCGAATGAAGGCGGTGTGATGTGATAGAAAGGCGCGAATGTAGTTGAAAGTCTTCTGCCCGCAGTTTGTGGTAGACAGGTTAGTGAGTATAGTGCTGTGTTTGACGTTGTCGAACGCCCCGCGGAGATTGAATGATTGATTGATTTGTTGGGTTTAACGTCCCAAAACCACCATTTGATTATGAGAGACGCCGTAGTGGAGGGCTCCGGGAATTTCGACCACCTGGGGGCCCCGCGGAGATCGAGAGCGAGCACGGCTTTACCGTTATGGCGCATAGTAGTCGGCTCTATGATATCGTTTTGAAGCTGGAGCAGGACGTCCTGCGCCGACAGATGCGGGCGAAAGCCAAACATCGTGTCGGCAAAGGTCCTCCTGGCCTCCAAGTAGGCGGAAAGGCGTTCGCAAACCATGGTTTCCATGAGTTTTCCTGCGCAAGACGTAAGTGAGATGGGTCTCAGTGCCTCAATACTAACGGACTTTGCCGATTTGGGAATGAATGTCACGACCGATGTGGTCCATTCCGTTGGAAGCGGAGAACCGTCCCATATCGAATTTATAAGGTGGAGTAGCGAGAGGTGTGCTTGGTCGGGAAGATTTGCCAGGAGCGATACTGTGATTCCGTCGCGTCCAGGGGCCGTGCCCCGTCGCATTTTCGCGAGTGCAAATCGTAAATCAGAAAGCGTGTACGGGGCGTCGAGGTCGGTGTTAGGGGCGCCGGAATACGTATATGCTGGGCCTGCGGGATCAATTGTGCGGCAGATGTAGCGGTCACAAAGTTCTCGCGCGAGTTCATCCGTGGTGCCTTGAAAGGCATGCAGAACATGGTGGAGCTGGCGTTGCGTTTTTCCCCTGGTGGTGGAGGGATCGAGAAGGCTTCTAAAGAGTCGCCACGCACTCTTAGAGCTCATCTGGTTTGCAGCCTTCGAACAGGTGTCTGCCCAGTTAGCATCGGAAAGTTGTGCGGAGTATGCGGCCGCCTCTGCAGTGAGCGCCTCAATGCGAGCGCGAAGTTTCCGATTAAGTTTGTTGCGTTTCCAGCGCCTTATGAGCCCGCGGCGAGCGTGCCAAAGATGTAGGAGGTGTGGATCGATTGCAGGAGTCAAATTAGAGGTTGCAAGGGTGCGTCGCTTGTTTCATTAGAAGAGCGTATGATGCCCACGCTGCATATTTAGTCGAGGAGAGGACGGCGGGGAATGGTTGCATTCTGAACTGAGTTCAATCGGTGAGACGAGCTTGGCCCCAGTGTTGGCGCATTTTCTGCCGCGGTGTGAACGAAATGCGGAGTAAAAAGTGATCGCTGCCTAGGGTTTCGCCTAAATTTTCCCATGTAGCATCGCGGATGTGACGGGTGAGGGAAAGGTCGGGGCATGTGTCTCGCGTGACCGAGTTGCCGGAACGTGTGGGTTGTGCCGGATCGGTAAGAAGCGTCAGGCTCAGCGAGGAAATGAGCTCCTTGAGCTCTCTGCCCCGAGCCTTCTCGTAGTGGTAACCCCAGTGAGGGCTGGGGGCATTAAAGTCCCCGACCATCACCAGCGGTTGTCGGGCCGCTTTACGCAGCGCCCGATGGAAGAGATGCGCAAACGAAGCCCTCGCAAGGCGAGAGGGACAGTACACGTTTAGGATATGTATTGATGGTTTGCCCCTCCGCTGAGACAGCACTGATATCATGCAGTAGTCGTAAGGAAGATCCAGATCGAGGTCAATCTGTATCGCCGTGTAAGCTTTATGCACGAGGCGGCATGTGGTGGTGCCGCCTACATAGGAGCAGTATCCAGAAAGGGATGGAGCAGGGCCAGATTCTTGAAGCGCCAAGACGGCCGGCTGAGAGCCAAGTGAGCTGAGGAAAAGGGAAAGATGTGAACGCTTTCGCCTGTTCCCGAAGCCTCCAGGGTTCCACTGTATGATTTCGAATTTAGACGCAATGTTTGAACGGGACGTACGATTGGTAGCCATCGTGACTGTCTTAGGTTTTATATTTGGTCCTCCATGTCCAGCTCGGAATCCTCAGAGGCAGGGAGGGGCACGGAGGCCAGATTGTCCGACGGCGGGGTGGTGGTAGCCACCTTACGACGACGCCGTGGAGCTGTACCCTCACTGCTCACCGAGCAGGAGCGGGAACGCGATGCCTTGGGTTGAAACTGGGTGATTGCCCAGGCTTGAATAGCCTGGGTAACCTCTACTACTATGCGTTGGACCGAGAAGCTGGTGAGGAGGTGATTAATCGAAGCTTCGACGCTTCGACGCGCGTGAGGCGTTCCTCTACGCGCGGGGTGCGCTCTTCGCTAGGGAGAGTTTGGTTAGCGGGCAAGATAACCTGAGGTGCCCCAGGAGCCTCAAGAGCTTCTGGAGTAGATGTGGCACCGGTTCCGAGTGCTGGAGTAGACATGGCTGCTTGAACCGGCGGTTTAATGGGAGTGGACTTAGCGCGAAGACTAACCTTGGACGTAGCTGGCGTAGCCGCCGGGACAGAGGAGGCAATACCGGATGGCCTTGCAGTACACTGTTGTTGGGGTTGAAGTCGCTTATTTAAGAGTTCGAGTTGTTTAGTTAAAAGAGAATTTTGCTTTTGAAGTGCCGCAACTTGCTGGCGAAGGGCCGCAAGTTCGGGAGAAGGAGGATCGACAAAAGGGGGTGAGAGAGGCTTAGAAGCCGCTTTCCTTGCCCAACTGCTCACCTGAGGTACCGCCGCTGGTGCTTCGAGCGGTAGGAATGCTTGAGTGTCGGCGTGGAGTGGTGGAGCCGAATGATGCATGTTGGTGCTGCTGTCTGGCTGTGACGAACATGAGTTGGTCCCTCGAGGAGATGTTGAGGGCTGCTTGCGTTTCCGATATTTTCGATATTTTGCCGTGCAGCCACTGGTCCCAGTCTCATGGGCGCCGTGGCAGAGGAGGCTCTTGGGGTGGCAGTCGTGGGCATTGAGACCTGCAGGTGCGGGGGTTCCACATTTGGCACACTGGATTGGAGCGGCGTGAGGACACTGAGGTGGTCGATGAGCGATGGTACCGCACTTGGTGCATACAGGGACCGTTTTCTTGTAGGCGCGGATATACGTCGCCACGCAGTGGTAGAAGAGGAAGCGGGGTAACTTCATGCCCTCGAAAGTCACCACCGCCGCCGCGGAATCTCCGAGTTTGCGGACCGCAAGGATAGTACCTCGAGGCCAATACAGTTCAGACTTTATCTTCTCCGGGCTTTCAGCAGGGTTTACGTTGATGACGCCCTTGCATGTATCCCCTGGTGCCTTGGCGTGGCCTCGAACGGGCAGCTGCTGATCCCCCACTTGCAGCTGGAAGTCCCCGAGGAGTCGCTGTGCCATAGACAAAATGGTGGTGCTACAGACTAAGATGTTCTGTTCCCAGATTGGCCACACTTGAATTTGCGTGGTAGTGCGGTCGCCGAGGTAGCTGCGGATGGCGTCGCCCGCGCGATCGGCCGGGACAAATGTGCGTAGCTCGCAGGGAACGCGAGGTTTCACTACTAGGATGTAGTCGTCGCGAGAGAGGCGAGGAGTTTGACGCGGACGCCACTTGCGTTGCTTCGCTGGCTGCGAGGACGGAGCAGAGGTAGGCACACCACCGGAGGGATGGCGCGCCGGCGTTCCTTGCAAGGCTGGGGAATGGTGGCCCGCCGTGGCGTCTCGTTGTTGTTGAGACGCAGACTTCGATTTTGCTTGCTTGCGTTGCCACAGTCTCACCATGTCGTCGAGGTATTCGTCTTCTGATGGCATAGTGTTTATGGAGGATGAAATCTCCATAGACAGCATTTGGCTTGAGGTAGGATCATAGCCCGTAACCACGTTAGCGGCCGCCATCGCCGGGCTGAGAGCCCTTAGCGAGGCGGCGTTGTAGCCGGAAGTGAAGGACGTCCCTCAAGTTGTCGAAACTGGACCCACCTGGACGAAGGTGTTGTCTAGGCGAAGCGGAGAACTTGGCGGTGACGATAAATCCAAGTTTCAGGGGTACCAAGGTGGATGTCCGCAGAAATAGCATAAAATCTACGGAGGCGATGTAAAGTGCGTCCGTCACCATCGAGCGCTCGCAGCGCCCCTAGCACAGCGTCTGTCTCTCTTCCTGACGGGGGGACGCCGGGCGCGCTCAGACGCGCACGCGTCCGAAATATGCGCCTGGCGTGGCATGGACGGCGTAACGCGACGAAATGAACACCATCGCGCACGCACGCCGGATCATGTCGAAGTGTATTGGCACCTTAAGTGTGACTTGTAGTCATGTTCTTACAGGATGCGCACCTCATGATTATCATGTTTGCACCAGTTGCACACCTTCATCATTCATTCAAGTGACGTAACGCCCAATTTGACTAATTTGAAGCTAGCGGAACGGCTGCGAGCGCACCATGAGTGTGGCATGTAGTCATGTTGGTACATGACACGCATGTCATGATTATCATTTTTGGACGTGTCATCTACCTACTTCGTCTGTTCGCGCCACGTAATACCGAATTTGGTACAAGTCAAGCTAGCAAAGTGGCCACGAGCACATGATAACCGTTGCATGTGGTCATGTTGTTACATGGCACGCATGTCCTGATTATCGTGTTGGCACCAGTCACATACCTTCGTCGTCCATTCATGTCCCGTAATGCCAAATATAGTTCATGCTATGCAAGTGAAACAGCTGCGAGCGCATCATGAGTGTGGCATGAAGTCATGTCGTTACATGACTGTCATGTCATGATTTTCACGTTAGGGTCTATCGTTTGTGTTTGCCATGCAGTCATAGCATACCACACCAAGTTTGTAATTTGTTAAGTTAACAAAACTACCGCAGAGCAGCAAAACTATGGAATGTAAATCATGACAATAATGACATAAATGTCTTAATTTTCGTGTTATTATTACTCACTTACGCTCGAAATACAGTCAAGTCATGCCATACCAAGTTTGGTATTGATACCATTACTGGAACGGCCATTAGAGCTAAATGTCGTAAGCGGCTAGATAGATAGATAAATACGCTCAAATTCACCTAAGTTCACTAAGAAATGTTTCGCATTTAAAACAGGCTGCTCGCTGGTAACTAGAAAGCGTAATTGTAACGATAGTATCTGGGGTTTAGCGTCTCTAAAACATGATATGATCGTTAGAGACGGCGTAGTGGAGGGCTCTGGAAATTTCGATTACCTGGGATCTCTAACGTGACCTAAATAGAAGTGCAGTGCCAAGTTTTATGAAGGGGAGAAGTGATTCTAAATGAAAAGAAAAAGAAAGTGAGCCCTGTAACTGTCTCTCAGGGGAAGGGCACCTCAAAAGTAGCTCGCGAGGGGTTGGGGGTGCAGGAGGGATAAAAGGACGGAATTAAAAGGTAAGGAGATAAAAAGAAAGGAAGAAGACTGCGAGGCGCAGGGACAGTGTACGACGGAAGTAAGGAGAAGATAGGAAAGATGGAGACGGCTGCAGGAGTCCGAGGACGGGGCACCACTCGATGAGAGCTCTTGTTGATGTCAGGAGATGGTGTAGGGCAAGTCCAGTGGGCCAGAGCTACGCTGTCGTCGGAAATAGACGTCAGGAGATGGCGTAGGGCCAGCCGAGTCAGCCAGAGCTATGCTATCGTCGGAGATCATGAGGGCACAACCAGTCGGCACGGAATCCAGTGAATGACTAGGAACACGGGAGCGTGTGGACTGCGTGCCTCCACGGATGCTACCAGTGCGTTCAAGCGGAAGCGAAAGCAACCACATTCTCTTGCCACCCAAAGAATATAGTCTTTTGACGGCGTTTACAGCGAAATATGCTTATACACGGCCAAATCTTTTTCCTCTCGTTCTTAATCTGCAATCTTCTGTCTGCTTTTTCCCGACTTTTACGTATCTGTTCAATGTTATGCATTTTATTCTGTTTTATTCAATATTTATTTCAATCTCGTTCTGCTTTTTCGATTGTTTGTCTCACCCTATCTATTAACTACACAGTATTAACTACACATGTGTTTAAATTCACGTAACATGAGTAGCTTTTCGTGTGATTGAACTCGTGTAACACAACATAACACTCACGTGAATACGTAATATTCCGAAACTAGTTACCTCAGCCTAGTCATGCGATATTGCGTAATTGCCACTCTACCTAGGATAGCGTTGCATCATTTAACATCTTGCGTTGTGACTGAACGTGACGATTTTTTTTCACCTGACTAAATTACGTCACATCGAGAAATCGGTACTCAAGTTTAATGCTTCCGCCATATTTCCTTTATGTTCCGGTCGAAAACCACGTAACAGCTATTCACAACTCCAGCATCACGGTATCACTCAGCAGGTAGTCTCGCGCATGACTACCCAAATATAGCGAAGTCTAGAGATACTTAGGATGACTTGCAAAAGCAGCATTTCTAGAGAAAGAAGGACATTACTTGAAAAGCACTCGATATGCGGAGCCATAGCTTCACTCTTGGTTCAAGCTTGACGCTGCTTAGTTCCAGCTGTGGACTTTTTTCACGGAGGCTTTTCGAGAACTTGAGACACTTTGCGACACTTGCGGAAGGCTTTCCGAAAAGTCACGATTCTTTACGAGATCTTGGCCAGCCGGTACGCTTTTGCGACATCCTGGGTGAATCCCACAGTTGCAAGTGTTCGTCTTTAACGCTTTCGCACTAATGTCTCGTCTGCGGGAGTTTCAGGAAGGTTTAAAATATTCCGAGTACTTTCGTCTAAGAGATAAAAAAAGAAAAAGGTGCCAATATTTATCGATCATGGTCGTGCCCCTGTAATTGCGTTAACAACCTTGATTACTACACGCAGTAATTGTCAAACAGAAAAAGCGCATCGTAGTTTTGGCAACCTAAAAAATATTTGCTTATTTGGTCTTTTTCAGCTGGTACTGTAGAGGCGGCATTTTCCACATTCTTTTCTTTCTTCAAGTGTGCCAAGTAAAGCGCTATCTGATTCTTCTTTAAGGAAGTGGTAGAGCACATCTTTTTTTATAATAAAACGAAATATTTATTTGCGTCCACTCTTCATATTTCAATCATAAAACAAAGTTGCATTACACATAATAAATTACTGCGAATAGTAAATATTGTAGAGAATACTAGTTCATCTGGCTAATTGTCAGTGTTCGCAAAATTGCTTGGCGTGTAGTTGAAAGGTATGGCATGGGAAATGCCAGTGGAAAGCGTCAGTCTTCGTATTTATTGTACTCTTCTCTAAAGCGCAAAGTAGCGAAATAATATAGTGGATTGCTTTGATTTTCCACGCGAATGATATTAATACAGCTGTCCGTATAAAAAACAAGAGTTGTGGATTTTCTGACTGCAGTAAAGCAGGCTGCTGGAAAGTTTAACAGTGATTCTTTAATGCCGTGCAAGAAGTTTTTCGTCAAGGTATAGATAAGAGAAGTACAAGAATTAACGTCAATAACAAAGACTTTTCTTATTCTCTCACCGCACATTTAGGAGAGAGTGAACGAGCTTCAGGTTCCGACGTTTTCCGTGCCTCTCGGTGGGCGCACAGCACCAGCCGATACTCTGTGGCCCGGACCTTCCGCAACACCGTCCTCTGTCCCGAAAATGCCTTCGCGACATCATTTCCCGCATCGAAGATTTAGCGAAGTCGAATGTGGATCCACGGCTTGCCGTTTTGTTGCGCAGTGGCTGCGGTCCACTATCACCTCCACCTCGGACCCGTGCACGGACTTCTACCGCTACGTATGTGGAAGCTTCAGAGGCCGGGATCATGCGACCCACGTATGTTTTAACGACTCCCTCGCAATCGTTGAGCAATATATCGAAGTAGGACGCCCTTATAACGAAATCACTGACACACGAGTAAAATAGCCTTCAGGATCTTTCTATTAGCTAAATTATGACAGAAATTCCCGAAAAAATACAAGGAACGCAAGGCTATCTAGATTGTGTTGAAGTAGCTTGCGTGAGACGGTGGCTTCATGCATCTCATATTTTGTGTGGTATGCAGTCTTTAAATCAGGAGGCGAAAAAAAAAAGACACTGTTCCAGCCACACTGAATTTTTGTACAAATCTAATACCTTTCTTTAAGGTGCGGGGCTCTGGAAATCAAAGAAAAAAGTGAAGGAAGAAAAAACAACCTTATTTATTAAATTTGTCTTCGTTAGGGAGAGTTGTCAGGCAGTGTCTTGTAGCCACCGTCTCCGGAATTCAGGTGAGCTGTATTTGGGCCTCTAAGCTCGAGTAGGGGGATCTTACTTCCAACGCTGCAGGCTCGGGAGAGGCCAATATATCTCGTGAGGATGGCCGTTCCTGCCACCCTGAAGAAGGTACTATGAAACAAGAAACACGAAACATGCGACAAGAGCGAAAACAATTTCACCATGCGAAGCTGCGTATATGATGTCATAAAGTGATGTTCATCACGGGCACCTTCTTTGATGTTAACGCGTCCTTGGGAATGGAGCACGTCATGAATTCACTGTAGTTTCTGTTGCTGTTATTAGGCCCGAATTCTCGTTGGAGCACGCCACGCGGAGGGCGTGTGTTCATCGCGCATCTGCAGGATCTCGTATCCCGACGCCATCACATAATCGCTGAGAGAGTGTAGGGGGTATAGGCCACAATAGTATTTATATGTATTTTGGGTGGTCAGCCTACAAGCTGCTGCTTTATATAGCATTTTTGTGGTCACCCGAAGGCGTGGTTTATTCGCTTCAATTAGTATTTCGTAAAAATTCTGCAAGAACACGTTGCTTAAAAAAACCGTAAAACACTTCTTCAAGTAACCAAAGAAGGAATTCACTGGAAGAGCGCATTGCTTCTCGATTTCAACACCGCAAAAATTTTAGGAATCCGATCAGTGCGAGTGGAGCTAAAAAAGTTTGACGCATGCTGCAACCGCATTCTCTCTTCTCTCGTCTCGGTGAAAGCGCTGGAAGCTAAGCAGGAAGGGATGGCAGGGCCACAGAAAACGTCAGCACGCTTCATGACCTTGAACACTTCTAAATACGAAGCAATTCTTAGCGAGCTTCGGTCACTTTGAACTTAGAAATTTTAGTGACAATCAGGTCAACTACTACTTTTAGCTCTCCTGGCCGTTTTGGTAATGGTTTCAATAACAAACTTGGTATGGCATAACTTGACTGTTTGAAGAACATATCCCTATTGTAAAAACCAGTGCCACTGGGTACCAGCATCCAGAGCCATGCCTGATTATGGACCCAGTATGGCGCTGGTACCAGAGCCTCCCAGCGCATACTGGGAGGCTCTGGTACCAGCGTCATACTGCATTTTGTGAAGCATTTTGAGCAGAGTACTGGGACGCTGGAGTGGCAGCGTCCCAGTACTCTGCGCAAAATGCTTCACAGGGATAAAACGGCGGTGCCCATTCTACACAAATGAATAAATATATAAGTAAAACAACGCGCATTCACAAAAAAATAAAAATATATAAACAAAACAAAACACCGCTTCACGGGATTTGAACTCACTATCTTCTGATCTTAAACCGAGTACGCTAACCACTACGCCACACCACTTTTTTTTCTTTATTGCCTGTCTTCGGCTCACGTAAACAATACACATATCAACAGATAATTACACAACACAATCCAAAACATTGTAAAAACCGTGGCTCAAATGATGTGGCCTTGCATCTGCTAAAATGTTTTTATCGTCGATAGTAATTCGACGCGCGGCAACCATTCTGGGGTGAATTCCTGCAACTTTTGTTCATCCACAAAATTTCTTATATATTCTTTGAAGTACTGGGTGGGCGCTCGTGCATCTACATCAAAGTGCATGGCTGCCATCCTGGATTTCCAAATGCTATGAAGAGCCATAAGCATTATCATATGATATGGGGTACCGTCGTCACTTTGTATTTGCAAATAGCGGATGCCGTGTGCATCAATGGGAAAATCTTTTTTGACCGTGCGCTGGAGCACGTCCCAAAGAAAGATACCTTCCCAGCAGTCAATGAATACATGCTTAATTGTCTCCTCCTTTCTGCATATTATGCAATGCGTGCCCCAAGGAACGTAAAACCCTTTTGCAGCCATCCAGGTTTTGACGGTCAGCGTACCGGTATGTAATTTAAAAAAGAAGTTCTTAGCACCTAGCGATATTTTCATCGCCTTGACGCGCTTTAGTACAGTGTGGCCATGGCATACATTGTAAAGGGACCGATACAAATGCACTGGTAAAAACACATCACATAGGTCCTTGTACAACTTTCTTTGTCGGACTTGACTCAAGTATTCAAGTGAAAATCGCACTGACAGAAACCTACAAGAAAGTACAACTTCGCGGAGAAAGCCATAAACACCACCAGGTACGCTGCAGGTTGATACAACCATGTTAGGCAAGTGTTGCCCCAGGCGAAGTTGACAGACAGTGCGAAAGAATGGGTTGTCGACGTCTCTAAAGAAACAAAATCGATTGACTACCTGTCTTAAAAAACGAATGCGACAAGCCCAGTCCTCCATTTCGCACTCGAAGGAATAAATTGGTCCGACTCGATCTTTCCCAAGACGATTCCCACACAAAGACAGCGAACACACGGTGAAATTTTTGGATGTTTACCCTTGAACAATGTAAGACTTGTAAGATATACCAAATTTTACTCACTAAGAATATGTTGCAAATTGTGGCTTTAGAAAACATAGACCAATTCCAGCCATTCCACTTGTTCACTCTTTCCCGCAGGTTATCCACTTGGCTCCTCCAGTACGAATCGCTGTCTGTAGCATTCGAGGGGGGCACCCAAGTATTTCACCGGTGTCGTAACAAACCTTATACTGGCAAAACTGTCTGGGGTTTCTGCCCAGTCACCGTGCCAAAAACCAAGGCATTTTCCCCAGTTTACAGCGCTGCCACTTGCAGCACAGAAGTTAGTAACGCATTTGACAGCATCTGCTATGCTGTCAGAGTCCGCGCAAAAAAATGGCAATATCGTCCGCATAAGACAACAGCCGGACTTCAACCTCGTGCAGCTTAAACCCACGGACGCAGTCATTCTCTATGACACTCAAACAAAAGGACTATGTACAAACAAAACAATAGTGGTGAGAAAGGACAACCCTGACGGACCGAACGCTTGACTGGGATGCGCTTCCCCACCACCTTGTTAACGATTAGCCGCGTTGAGCAGCCTCGGTACGCCATGACGACCCCCTATTTGATTATTTTCCCTAAATTCACATAATCTAGGATGCACAGCAGAATTTCATGAGGCACCCTGTCAAAAGCCTTCTCGAGGTCGATTTGCAGCATTGCGACTCACGCACCAATAGCGTCGCAACATTCGAGGATGCTCCGGGCTGCGTGTATATTCGTGAGGATAGTTCGACCTTTAATGCCGCACGTCTGATGCGGCCCCACGAGCTCCGTAATGACTGTTTGCAACCTTTTAGCTAGGATTTTCATGAATATCTTATCATCTCCATTAGTGAGGCAGATTGGGCGGTAAGAATTTACTTTGCTCAGTGCAACGGGGTCTTCCGATTTTGGTATAAGAACAGTGTGAGATGATGAAAAGGAAGGGGGTAATATTTTCAGCTCGAATGCCTCATTAAAAACTTCGGCTAAGACTGGTGTTATTTCAAACTTGAAACACTTATAAAAGGCGGAAGTCAGACCATCAGGGCCAGGCGATTTCCCGGGTGCATACTTTCAATAGCCCTGTTAACTTCCTCTTCCGAAATGGGTTCCTCCAATATTTCTTTTGTATTATTGTCAAGCTTTGGCATTAGCGGTAAAAAATCTTTTTTAAAGCCATCGACATCAACTGAGCTGGCGGCGAATAAACCCTTGAAGGGCTGAAAGAAAGCACGCTCGATAACATCTGCGACATCGCTGACTTCACCCTCGTGTTCAATTTCTGTTATCTGATTACGTCGCGCATGCCACTTTTCTGAGCCCAACGCCCTTTTTGACGGTGCTTCTGCCATTATCAGTCGCTCGGCTCTTGCCCGAACCGTAGCACCGCGGTATCTTTCGACATCGAACCGCTCAACTTTACTTTTCAATGCGCGAATATCTTCAAGAAACATGCCGGGCATTCTACATTCTTCGAGGAGCAATTTTGCTAGGTTTCTGCGCATGAGCTTTTCTTCTGCTCCTTTTTCTCTGCTTATAGCGCTCGAGTTTTCCAAAGCCTTCAATTTAACGACCTGCTTGAAGTTCTCCCATTTTTCTCTAAACGTCTTTTTACTGCAAACTTTCATTTTTTCAACTTCCGTCATTACTTCCTCCATAAATTTTTCATCACTCAGCAGATTCGAATTCAATTTGCATAGTTGCCACTCGAAGGCCCTTTTCGTTTCGTGCTAGCTACTACAAAGCTAACCAAGCAGTGGTCACTAAATGAAACGGCGTTAACACGGTATCCCTTGCAAAGCGGTGCCAATTCAACACTCACGTACGCCCTATCTAGTCGGGCATGGCTGGCTGCCTGAAAGTGGGTGTACTGCATAGTCCGGCCACCACCGAGACATTCAGCCACATCCTCCAAACCAAGTTCTCTTACTGTATCGCTTAAGACAGCCGCACTTGCATCCCTGTAATGTCGTTCGCTAGTTTTGTCTTTGGCTGAAAGGACGCAGTTGAAATCGCCAATAATGATTAGGAGCCTATTACATTTGGTATACTGCTTTAGTTGTTCAAAAAATATGCGTCTTTCGTCAGTGACAGTCGGTGCGTATATTACGCGCCATTCCAATCCCGAAAACAAAAGATCACAAACAATGAGCCGACCAGACGGACATGACGTTGAGGCTTCTACTTTAGCACCCAGACTCTGTCTGACGAACAAAACGCAACCAGAAGAAGTCCCTATGGCATGGCTAACTATAACAGAATACCGCAGCAAGAATTGGCGCACCATGCCCCCAGTTTCATCGTCGCCATGGACTTTAGTCTCTTGGACTGCCAGTATATCAAGGTCGAGGTCACTTACTAGCCGATAAAGCTGACATTGTTTTCTCCGTGAGGCCAGGCCACGCACATTTAAAGTGGCCACACGGATTGAATTTTCTATTTGCACCATTGTAAGGCTACGAAAAACCCAGGGGCATGGCGCTTACCTTACAACTGCAATTCCTTCCTGAACGCCTTGTCCCAGTACAGCCCTTAAGTTGGCGAAGGCGGCGTTTCCGCCGTCTTGCGCTCCGACGAAATGTTTGGCCGTGGCCGAATGAGAGGCCATCGAGCGGGAGTCGTTTCGGTGGGTTGTTCTTCCGGCGAGGCAGCAGTGGTGCCCTTGTCTTTTTTTCCTTCGTCACGGGGACGCTTCCCCGTCACAGTGCCACTGTCGCTTTCAATCCCAGTCATCGGTTCAGCCTCGGAGGGGGTCTCGTCTGCTAAGCCAAGAAACGTGTCGCCGGTGCTGCTTGCATCCACCTTTTCACTGCTTTCTCCTACGCCTTCGTATGGAATCCCGGCGTCGGGCTTACCTGGTGCTTCACACACGCCCTCTTCTTGACGGCATGACGACCCATCTTCCACAGCAGAGTTTGGGTTAACTCCTGCTGTTTCTTCCGAGTCTGCTTCGTCCATGAGGTGCTCCAGTGCATCACTTTCCTGCGCTGGTCCGGTCACACTGGCATATGTCTTCGCGCAGTCGTCGTCTTCGTGGCCGAAGCGGCGACAACGACTGCAGCGGGGTACTCGGCAGTCGCGACGTATGTGACCGGTACTCTTGCACCGTAGGCACAACGGTGCACGGCCCGGAACGACAACGAGAGTCAGCTCTCCGGCAATCTTGAGCTGGTGCGGAATGTCATCCACCTTGACATCGGAGTGCAGCTTTAGTCCCACAGACCGCGTCGTTGAGCTCTTTTCTGTGATGCCCGGTGCTCGCCACTTCTCCCGTTTCACTTCGAATACTTTCCCATAGGGAGTCAAGGCAACACGCACGTTTTCGTCGGTCACGCCGTGCAGCAACCAGTGAAGCTTCAAGCGAACCTCGCGGTTATTTGGGTCAATGAGCAAACATGGGCGATCCTTTACCTTCACATCGACGGCGGAGAGCAACTTCCGAGCAGCCTCAGCACTCGTCAGTGTCACAGCCCATACGTGGTTCATTTGATACGCCCCCAACGCCAAAACGTCGTCGAGCGCACCAAGCTTGGCCAAAGTGTCCCGGTAATCTTCGACGCGGTAAGGCCGGGCTCTCGGGTCACCATGCATGAAAACGGTATTTGCAGCGATGCGTCCGGAAGGCAGATTGGGCTGAATCACCTGATAATCGTCGGCGCTAGGCGCAAAAACCCTGTTACCGCGGCCCATTGGGGCCGCTGATACCGCTCCGTCGGAGCCGAACATTCCGCGACCGTATCGCTCGAAAGGCGGAAGTGAAATGACTACGCCACACCACCATGTGCTTGCGCGGTTGTAAAACAACTATTTATCTGATGAACACCCCATGCAACATCTTTACTCCCACAGTCAAGACTGACACGATATTCCTTTCCAAATAACAATTGCATCTTGATTCGACAGTGACGAGCGGCTTCCGGGCACCGAATGACGTGCAGATATTAGCATGAGTGCAAAGTTTTTTGAAGCATCTACATCTTAACTCAGAAAAATTTCAAATTGACTGGAGGAGCAGCCACAGATTGTCTGCTGTTGCTGCTGATATTCTTTTTTTTCCTTTGATAGTCGGTTCTAGCACTTGCTACTGGTCAACAAGTACAGATGATTTACATGTCTTGTTTGGTAGATATCCACGCAAACGACTGAATATTGAGTTTTTTTTTTCGCGCAAGCGACGATGTAGCAGTACACATCTGGCGTGCCAGATTACATAGTTGCTGTTATATCGATACCTGCAAGTAAGAAACCGCCGGAGAAATGACTAATGCAATCCGCTGAAGAAGAATGCCAGTATGTTTGTTCACTAACGCGTACCGAATTACCAACTAACAATTGCGTGTTCTTACGTACGAGTCAGAGAAGTACCGGCTCCTGCGCTCAGAAGGAAGTTTTCGGTGCCAGCCTACGTTGCTGAAAACACGACACATCGATCGTTGCCGCTCCTTGCGCGGGCACCGCACACGCGGATAAATGGTCGATTTAGGCTCAGCGATGTCTAAACTTTATTTTACAGTCATTCGTACACTTTAGAATTGTGCCTACGTAAAGTAAAAAGCATCGGCAGCAGGTACACCGACGTGGGCGGCACGATAGGCCTCGCTGGGACGGGGCACTGGGTAAGGCTGCTTTCGAACCAGCTGAGTTGCGATGCTTGATTTTTCTGCATTTGAGCTTCGCAATAATTCGAACTGTTACCCCAACTGTACCTGAAGTCAGTGGAAGGTCAATAAAATGCCAGAAATGCATTTACAGGGTTGCGATGGCGAGCGACAGCTGTTTTTCTGGCCTCCGCTGACAGTATACAGTGGGCGTGCCAGTGTAGAGATATATGCAGTAATATCAATACCAACAATTAAGAAAACACCCATAGAAATACCAATGCAATCCGCTGAATGCGTATGCCAGGGAGTCAGTTCACGAAGGCGTACCAAATTACCAACTGAAAATTGCGTGTTGTTACATATCAGTCGGAGAAGTACTGGCTAAGTGCGTCCGGCAGCTTTCGGTGACAGCCTACGTAGCTGAAAGCGCAACGTTCGATCGTGAGCGCTCCTTGTGTGAACATCGACACAAGACAAAATAGTTCATTTAGGTTCATATATGCCTAACCTATGCTTCACAGTTTGTTTTTCATACTTTAAAGCTGTGTTTACACGAAGGAAGAAGCGCTGGTAACATATATACCAGCCTGGCTGGCATGACAGGTTTAGTGTTCGCTGGGCCGGGCACTGGGTAAGACCGCTCTCGACGCGCTGAGTTGGTATGGCTGAAGAGTCTGTATTTGAGCTTCGGAACATTTCTAACTCTAACTTGAAGTAAGTAGAAGGATAAGCATGACCAGACATACATTTATGCGGTGTTGCGGATTCGAACGACA
This sequence comes from Rhipicephalus microplus, assembly GCF_043290135.1. Lineage (NCBI taxonomy): Eukaryota > Metazoa > Arthropoda > Arachnida > Ixodida > Ixodidae > Rhipicephalus > Rhipicephalus microplus. The sequence goes on from NC_134702.1 coordinate 124,296,031, forward strand.
GTTTTTTTTTCTCCTCTGCTGGGAAACCTTGCGAAGCGATTGAGCGAGCTCATTTTTATTTCCTCAACTTTGCAGCAAAAACAATTTCCTGTTTCTGTTATGAGTGGCCTGCAGCTGAAGGCTTACAAACACTGCAACTTGGAATCGTTACAGCAATACACGGATAATGCGAATATGATCGATTGATGCGGAGGCATATGCGAAAAAGGTGCATTAAAATTAGGTATGCTCGATATCTGTTAGGATAGCATCTCTCCCTGCCGTCGAATGAAGCGTTTTATATTCAACGATAACGAAACATACCATGGCACACGCTACAATAACATGCGTGCCGCGCTGGTAGAAACAGTGCGTGCTCCAGTATTTACCAGCGCTTGCCAGTGAAAATTCCATCGCTTCCAGTGCTTTGCAGTGCGCACCAGCATCACAGTGATTGAGCCAGCGCCCCTACCAGTGCGACACAGCTTTTTCCCAGTGCGCCCAGCGAAGTGCCAGTGATTACAAGCGTGTATCAGTGCCAAAATATGTACTGGCATCACGCTGTTTTTGCAATTGAGATTTCGCTAGTCACAACATGAAAATCATGACATGTATGTCATGAATGCCATAATTTACATCTCATGATCCTGCAACTCTTGCGGTGGTTTCGTTCACAAGGCATGTTACTAACCTATATGGTGAGGCATGATTTCAAAGCGAACTGAAGCGACAAACCCTAACATGAAAATCATGACATGTGTGTGATGTTACAATATGATTGCATGCCACGCTCATCATGCGCTCGCGGCCGTTCCGCTAGCGTCACATATTCCAAATTTGGTATTACGGTACGTGAATGGATGACGAAGGTATGTGTCTGGCGCAAACATGATAATCATAGATGCGTGTCGTGTAACAACTTGACTGCCTGCCACGCTCATGATGCGCTGGCGGCCAATCCGCTAGCTTCCCTTATACCAAATTCGGTATTATGGGACGTGAATGAATGACCAAAGTATTATACTGGTGCAAACACGATAAAGATCAGATGCATTTCATGTGACATTATGACTACATGCTATGCTCATAATGTGCTCGTGGCCGTTTCGCTGGCTTCACATATGCCAAATTCGGTATTACGTCACGTGAATGGATGACGAAAGTATGTAACTGGTGCAAACATGAAAATCATGAGACGCATGTAATGTGAGAACACAACTATATGCCACAGTCAAGGCGCCAATGCACTTCGACATGACCCAGCGCGCGTGGGCGGCGGCATTCGTTTCGTCGCGTCCCGCTGGCGATAACTGTTTGCAGCTTGTCATGTGAACGAAACCACCAAAAAACCAGCAAGGCCATGGAATGTAATTCTTGACATTGACGACATGCATGTCTTGATTTCATTTATGACTAATCACATATGCTCGTCATACGGTCATGTTGTGCCGTACTACTTTTGGTATTGATGCCATTATCAAAAAAAGTCCTAGGCAACTAGATAGATAGATAGATAGATAGATAGATAGATAGATAGATAGATAGATAGATAGATAGATAGATAGATAGATAGATAGATAGATAGATAGATAGATAGATAGATAGATAGATAGATAGATAGATAGATAGATAGATAGATAGATAGATAGATAGATAGATAGATAGATAGATAGATAGATAGATAGATAGATAGATAGATAGATAGATAGATAGATAGATAGATAGATAGATAGATAGATAGATAGGCTCAAAGTCGCCAGGGAGTGAGTGGCCACGCTTCGCATTTAAAGTATATGGTTAATTTAGGAAGAGGGAGTTAAAGGCCTACTATACAAAATATACAATTATTAACACTAAACAATCTTAACCTTAAAACCTAAAATAAAACTTGAAAGAATGCAGGTTTCATATACACAAAAAAGGGAAGCCATTTGAATGGCGTTGCGCAGTAGAATATCAAAGCAACAGTTGACCAAATTAACCACTATTTTTTTTCTGTAGAAAATGAAACCAGGAAGAGCATTTGATGGAAGCACTCACCGTTGCAATCCCGCAGTTGTTTATAATGTTTTGGCACGAGCAAAAACTTAGCGAACATTATTACTTATCCCTCTGTGAGCAGATTATTTTTATTATGAAAGTCCAGTGGCGTCTTTATAGTAGTATGGTGACTGCGCTAACGCTAATCTCTAAGAAAGCTCTTCCTCATAGTATATACAATGGATTGTTTAAGGTGCATGAAAGCATGGGAGCTTGAATGATGCTATTTATGTTTGGCCGCTATAGCATCATTTGACGTGCTTCCATGCACTCGCGCTGACATCTAGTGACCATATTCTAGCGCGACAGCTAATATCAAACTTCACTTGAACCTTGTGGTAGTCGAAGTAAGCATGCACCTGCATCTAGCGTATGCTCATTCCTAAAAGCCATATTATTAAGAAGCTCGTAACACTTGCAATGTATACGCACACTTTGAAAGCTTAATCATATGAGAACAGAAACGCCAAGATGTGCGCTCCCCACTAATAGTGCAGCTTACGCCTGTGCCCATGTATGCATACCTCACACCGCTTCGGCTATGCGAGATGCAAAGTTCGTAGCTTGAGCCGCTACCACGAGAAATTGGCCCACCCTCTGCACCAAAAGCTGAAAACCACCAAAGCACTCACTTACCATTACTGAAATATAATTCACATTCAAAGCTCCATAGCTCCAGCAGTGAAGGAGGGTGGGCCCTAACGACGGTCATGAAAGCGGTGGTCAAGAAGCACCCAGCACCTTTCGCCACGCATCAAAGAGGCCGCGGGTTCTACTGCCACGTTTTCAAAATCATCAAGCGTTTTTTAAAGGCGATAGTCTTTCTTAGTGACCTTCGACGCAAAAATTTTGGTCTGTCTGTCTGTCTGTCTGTCTGTCTGTCTGTCTGTCTGTCTGTCTGTCTGTCTGTCTGTCTGTCCACTCTTAACGCCAACCGGGTACTCTAAACAGCACCAGCCAATACCTCAAAAGACCGACTCCATCCGCAGTGCCCACCAATGTTGCTGAAGATTCAGCGTTCATACTTGTGCGATGTTCAATTAAAAAGTCATTATTGCGCATATATGAGGCACCGTAACAACACGTATGTATTCTGCATGTGCGTGTTTTACTAGAAAAGGCATACACAAGTAATTTTAAAGACCGTAGGGTTTATCATGCTGCGCTGGCAATGCAACGCTAGCACGAAAAGGCGAGTGTTTCCAACGCTTTGCTAGGACGACACAGTGGTGGCACCTACCCGTCACTTCGCGTTCTACACCTTATCACCTCCGAGACGGCCGCGCACGCCCTTCTCAGAGCCGTGCGCTTCGTTTACAAAAAAAAAACTGCCAGATGGCGCTCATGTCTCACGTGTGACGTGACTTGATGCGCTCGCTCATCTCCACTGCACGCTCGAGGTACTCTAACGCAGCGCCTCCGGAATACCATTTACCGATTTTCTTGCGCAGAACATCAAATAAATATTTTGTTCACTCTCTCCACACGCAAGACTATCGTCTTTCAACGAGATTTGCAGATTAACAAGCAAATACGGGGCCAATTTTTTTTTCACTTTCTCTCTGGCATATTTTTGTGATCGAAACACATCTCTGAAGTCTCCTTTGACACCCACCTAAAGCCATTTTGTGTTAATATTTTTATAGTAGTGTCACGCTGCCGTACAGTGAAAGTATAGGTTGTTGCACATTTTCTGTAATTCTTTTATTTATCTCTATATGCTTGGCTTTCTCTGAGTATTGTGTATTCTCTCTGTTTCGGGAGCACAAGCAGATGTGCTTATACTTTCAGATGCGCTCCCTATAAGCTCACTTTGCATCTACACTTATCACCTCACGCTAGAAAGATTGGCGATACTGGGACCACTAAGCCACCAATCTTGCTTAGTGGTTATGTTATATGCAGCGGACCGCAAGAAAGAAGGCTGGCCAAGGACTCCGCAGTTTGAATGATCGAGAAAATGCTTCGGGCCAACGTCCTTAAGTTTAGGTGGTAACCCTGGTTGTCACAACTTGTGGAGCCTGTCATTGATCACATTTTTGTGTTTAAAAGGTGCACCCTAATAATTAGGTCTGTTACATACCATTTTGGTCTCCTCACCAGTTTGTGTGAAAGATCGTGCCTAGTAGCATTTACGCAAAAGAAAGGTTCGAAACAGACATTCTAACAATGCAGGATTTATAATAGACTCATTGTAGGTTTATGCTACGATATAAAGAATTCGCACAGCAATGTATTCACGTTGCCTATTTTTTCATTTTTAGCTGATACTAGAAACCGAATTCCTAAGCGTGAAGTTCCTGGCAGAGAAACGAGTGCCGCCTTCAAATCAAACTGTGGCGGACAAAGTTGCTGGACTCTACCAGACCTGCATGGCCTTTGCAGAAAGCCACGACACAGAGGTAAAAAGATTTTGGTCAGACTCTCCACGTTATAAAGCAGCGGTTTTTGGCGCAGGCAGTTCAAACAGGAGAAAGTGTGTGGTACCATTTTTTTTTTCAGTATTTGCGATGTAGGACTTGTTCGCCAATACAACTTTAGCAAGAAATATCGCTTATTGACAGCGCTGTTACAAAGATCGTCAATGCGGTGAACTGAGGCTAAAGCGTGACGATCCAAGAAGGCTTTTTAAATGTCTATGTATTCATTCTTCATCAGGTGCCCACTCTAACGCAGCGGAAGTCTGGTGGAGTCCTGCATAGCCTTTGCCATGCAGGACTCTACCAGACCTGCATGGCCTTTGCAGAAAGCCACGACACAGAGGTAAACATATTTTTGTCAGAATCTCCACGGTATAAAGCAGCGGTATTGGGGGCAGGCAGTTCAAACAGTCAAAAGTCAAAAGCGTATGGTACCATTTTTTGTTCCGGTATTTGGGATGTAGGACTTGTTTGCCAGTACAATTTTAGCAACAAATGTCGCTTATTGACAGCGTTGTTAAAAGAATCATCAATGCGGTGGGCTGAGACAAAAGCACGACAAGCCAAGAAGGCTTTTTGAATGTCTAAATAATCATTCTTCAGCAGGTACCCACTCTTTTTGTTCATGTATATTTCAAGAACAAATTAATAAAAGGGTAAATGCTAGGACTCTGATTGACGGGAACACATGCATTAATTTGTGAAAGTATGGCTTCGCATTAGTCTGACTTGGCCACAGCTGTTGCGAATAGTTCAGAAGGCTTTCAAGCTGCGTTGCGGAGTTGGAGCATAGTTATAAGCTTGTAGGTAAACTTTGCTAAGAATGGGCCAATACTCGGATGACGTTTGCCTGACGATTATGAATAAGGGATCAACATTGTATAGCTTTACATCGTAGTACGGCTGTAATGTAAATTTCAAGGCGTTATATGACTTTCCTAACATTACAGAACCTGTAATAGCCTTAACTAGCAGGAATATTAAAAATTAGACAAAGACATTGCAAAAAAAAAGATTACAGCTCCACTGCGCCTTCAGCCTTGCAGCAGTGAATCTATCTATCTATCTATCTATCTATCTATCTATCTATCTATGTATCTATCTATGTATTTATATATATATATATATATATATATATATATATATATATATATATATATATATATATATATATATATATATATATATATATATGTATGTATCTATCTATCTATCTATCTATTTATCTATCTGCACTCAAGGCATCCGCAATCCTACAAATTGAAGTAGCACGGGAAGCCGATCCAGTTCGTATGAATTTATTGTAAGCTAGCGCATATTACACACAAGGACAGAGGCAGAGACGACATAGTCGCTAGACAACCTTCTCGTATGTGTGTGTGTATTGTTTGTATTGTTTTACAAAGCATACAAATTGAAATATACGAACATATATCTTACAAAGATCTTGTGCAATTTTCTCTTGCTGTGAAGTAATTTTGTGCATTTAACAGCTCTAATACCTAGCTATCAATCAACAAAAATTTGCTCTTGAGTCAGGTTACATTTCCGTAAATACTAGTTTTCTTAAATAATAATTACTTATACAAACAAGTGTCGTTATACATTCTGCACCCATGGCGGGCTCGGGTGCCTCCACCGTTTATCCTCTATAACTTAGTGTATTAAGCCACTAAGCAACAACATTTCTTGCCAAAGTGCGGCGTCATACGCCAAAGTAGTTTAGCGAACCTTGAATTCGGCAATCTGAGCTTCAATGCATGTGCGTTCTCTTTTACATGCTCATTACCTTAGTAAATGAGCCGAAAAGTGAGAACTTTTTTTGCTATAAGTGCAGCATCATAAGATTAAGCAGTTTACGCCAACCGTCATCGTGGAATTGTTAGCTTTATTGTATGTACGCCGAAGTCTCAATTAATACATTATGTAGTTTTTCTCCACAACTGCTATACGCCTATCTCGGCGAGGCAGTAGTGTGGGGGTTCCAAACGTACACCGGAAGCTGAGGCTCTCTCTATACTTTGAAATATGCGGTAGGTGTATTCTGGCGTATCATTTTACTCAACTGCATTATGCATACGCTAATGTTTGCTCCACAGTTGCACGCCGCTATAGCACCACGGCTTATTGCTACCGCAGAAGCATCTATAAAACTGAGACGAAGTGTTTACCCCGTATCACCGCTACGTGGTATTGATAATACGCTGAGCTTAAATTCGTTTTTAAATGCGAAGTATTTCTTAGCGAAATTCAGCGACTTTGAATGTAACTATCTATCTAGCCGCTTACAGTTGTGTGCTCTCGTGGTCACCCTCTCAACTTGGCATGAACGAAAATTAGCATGGGAGGATAAGATAATTTGAAAATTATGACGCGAAGTGGAATACACGAATAATATCCCAATCCCGTGGCGTGCGTCATTAAACACTTCCTGCAAGACAGTGGTACGTACCCACGGGCGGCTATGTACCGCTGGTATGGAGGTATGTGTCACAGGTGATTGGCACATAATATCTACCCAGGAACGACGAGAACACACATGGACACTTTTAACGCGCGAGGTTAAAGAAATACCCGACATCGGTACGTCAACCCGACGAATGCAAATAATAAATGTCAGGGTCCCAGCTGGAATCGAACACATGTATTTTGCGTTGGAATGAAGTATTTTATTACACAGTTACACCAAGTCTCGGAACTATTAATCAAATACACGCTAATCTTCCTGAAACGTCCAATAGTGGTTGCAATGCTTCTTACCCAATTTATAAACAATACATATGTACTCATTCGATACAGCCGTCACGTCGGGTTAACGTCAATTGTGATTACTTTCCATGCACAGGAGTGTATTTAAGAAGCAGTGTCCAGGGCCAGCATCCTCGCGAGCATCAGCGCTGCATATCAGCTTCTGGTGTTGCTAATGCGCGTGTTCCAGTTTGCATCGTTGCGCAAGGCAGACAACTGGTTAAATAAACATCTGCAAATCTTCAACATATGTCTTTGCGTGGAACATTTGTACATATATTTACCTAATTTCATGACGTGTCGCTCAATAAAAAAATGCAACACGGTCACCTTCAATCCACTTCGTTCGCATAACCTTGATTACAAAGTACGTGCGATACGCCGAATTTTCTTCTCAGAAATTTTTTCAAACTTTTGTTTCCTTTCATACAAGATAACTAGAGTACAAGACTTATGGTATTTGAGAGAAGTTATAACAGGCAAAGTTGGATTTAGTTTCACGATTGAAGTACAAAATTTCCCAGGTTTCAATTCAACGTGTAGAAAAACAAGAAATGGCACATTTCTTTTCTTATCTAGCTACCCTACAAGCACTTATAATTATTTTTTCTATTGCCTCATTTGCTCAGCAATATTACGTCCCAAGACTGTGTCTTTATGATGTCGCAATGCCTGCATTTTTAAGTTCTGTGTATCGGTACGATACCCGTAGCAATCACAGGCTCGGATAAGACTTCGTCAACATTGATGATTATTGATTGATTTGATATGTTGGGTTTGACGTTCCAAAACCACCATATGAATATGAGAGACGCCGTAGTGGAGGGCTCCGGAAATTTTGACCACATGGGGCTCTTTAGCGTGCACGCAAATCTGAGCACACGGGCCTACAACCCTACCGCCTCCATTGGAAATGCAGCGGCCACAGCCAGGATTCGTGCCCACGACCTGCGGGTCAGCAGCCGAGTACCGTAGCCACTAGACAACTGTGGTGGGGTCGCCAACATGGAGGGCCGAAGAAAAAAATGACACCTTATCCTCTGGACTAGAAGTCCGTAACCTGCGTCTTGCAGGCTGAATGTGGCCTCCGGCATCACAGGCTGTGACAAGACATCGCCAACATGGAGGGCCGAAGAAAAAAAATGACGCCTTATTCTCTAGACTAGAGGCGGGTAACCTCCGTCTTGCAGGCTGAATGTTGCCTCCGGCATCACAGCCTGTGATAAGACATCGCCAACATGAAGGGCCAAAAAAACAAATGACGCCTTATTCTCTAGACTAGAGGTCCGTAACTTGCGTCTTGCAGGCTGAATGTGTCCTCCGGCATCACAGGCTGTGACAAGACATCGTCAACGTGGAGGGCCGAAGAAAAAAAATGACGCCTTATTCTCTAGACTAGAGGTCGGTAACCTGCGGCTTGCAGGCTGAATGTGGCCTCCGGCATGACGTGACAGCCTATGTCTTTCTCTTCTCAGTTCCTATATTAAAGCCGCCTTGACATTTCCTGGCCTATAATAAGGTGTCCACTTGTAGCCTATGATTGCAAATGGTAACATTGTGATCGGTGGGCAAGAGAAGTAAGCATGGTTTCTGTTCTACTTTTATTGCCAACACGCCAACCTTATTGCTGAATATCACATACCCTCCCCCTTCTGTTTGTTATCAGGCGCCCACTCGGTCCGTTTCATGCAAAGTGGCCCAGCCTCTCAAAAGGTGGAAGACACCTGCTTTAAAACGTTAGGAAGGGAAAGAGAGCATGAATATACAGTATCTAAAAGAAAAGCTTCTGATTCGATCTGGATGTAATTCATAAATTCATTTACACAAAATTCAGTGATTTTAGCAACGCTACATTAACGTGGCTCCAGCTTGTTTGTTATTAGCGCAATTTTATATCTAGGTAGAAATTCTGTCATAACTTTGATAGCCGTCCTTCTCTGTACAAATAAAAAGAGAGAAATAAGTTAAAATAATTAGTGAATGTCAAGAGGTCAGACAAAGCCGTTTGCACGCTAATATACACGCAGGTGATCAGTGTATATGCCACAGCTACAAATGACTTGCGCTGGGATATTTTTTTCATATTTACTCAAGTTCACCTGTATACCACACCTGTATTCATCTGTAGCCTTTCCTGCGATAAATATGGCCAAATTATTGTAGCTTGGTGTGCTCATGAGGCAATCGGACAGATTTTCTCCCTTTTCAGACATGGGCTATGGGTCAAGACATGTGTTCATGGGTGAACAGGACACACACGTTCCACTTTCATGTTTCAGTGTAGTGCTTGCATTTTGGTGAACATTGCTTTATGCTATATCTTAACCCTCTACTTAGGTATTTTGCAGGCATAACTTCTGTTCATCATCATCATCATCATCAGAATGACTACGTCCACTGCAGGTCAAAGGCCTCTCCCATGTTCCACCAGTCAACTCGGTCCTGTGCTTGCTGCTGCCATTTTATAACCGCAAACTACCTTATCTGATCTGCCCACCTAACCTCGTCTCCCCCTAACTCACTTGCCTTCTCTGGGAATCTGGTCAGTTCTTCTTAATGACTAGCGGTTATCTTGCCTACGCGCTACGTAGCCGGCCCATGTCCATTTTCTCTTCTTGATTTCAACTATAATATACTTAACCCAGCTTGTTCCCTGATCCACTCTGCTCTCTTCTTCTGTTATCAGATACAAAATACTGAAGATGCCACGATGGTTTACAACTCACGCCAAACTGGCTCCATGATTGTTTTTACTCTTAGCCTCTATAAATTCACAGCCCCAATAGAAGGTAACAAAAGCCGGGTCACAAAACTGTCAACAATACATGAAGCCATTGCCATTGACCCTGGTAATTTTCACACATATTTTTTGCAGACTAGTCTTCTTGTCGAGTGGATGGTATCCCTCAACCTGGACTTGGGTGACGAAAGAAAGCTGGCGAGAGTCGATCCAGTTGATATGATCGTGCGCTGCTCTCTCGACTTGGGAGTCCCGGCGATACTGTCTTTCGAGCTTCATAATGCCAAGTTCTATGCCAACAAAAGAGAAATGAAGGTACGAAAATAGTCTTAGTATGATGTAAGCTTAACTCTAAGCGGCACGAGAGAAATAAGTCTTGTACTCTCAAGGATATATTGTTGTAAAGATTTTTCATATAAACAATGATTGCTTATTTTCATGAAGCAACTATGAGTCTCTTTATTCAGCGTGAAGCACCGAAGAGAGAGTGGCGAAGTGCCATGTATTATGTTTGATGTATGCTGCGGTACGTAACGTAAAATGAATAACACCTGACCTACATAACCGAGACTGATGGGAAGTTATTCTTTGAAAATACCTTCGAACAATCTGGAGTAGTGGGTCATTAGGCGATCATTGCAACCGATATTGAAACTATTTCGCCATGATCTCAACAGTGTTTTAACTAAGCTGGTATATAAATGCAAGGAGTGGTCTTGTGGCCAGAGTAGTCACGACGTAACCATTCAAAATTACTCATCGCTTGTACACTACATTTGCAGAAGCCGCACAAACGCCCAAGTGAAAAAAAAATGATCTAAAATGATCTAAATAGTGGTATCGTTTGGTTTTAGCATATATAGGCCGTGACAGTGCCTCACACGTCTGAATGCTTGACAAAGCAGTGTACAGTTGTTTACGATGTTTATTCTTCATGAATAGTGTGTATTGCTCAATGGTAGAGTTCCTTTGGCTTCTTTATGACTGCTTTTTTTCTTTTATTCAGCCAGTTTTTCTTTTATCGCATTTAGGTTGAAGTTGACAAAGGGGAGTCAGAGTAGTCTTTGCACGTCGTCTTGGTGTTTGTTCGTTGTTTTCAGTCTTCCTAAGTACATCATAAAGTGTAATGAGACGTCATGTACTGCATACGCCAGTTGGAGTTGCGTTTAGAGCCCCGTTTCCTACACTCTGCCGCTTACTTTGCTGTAACCTAAGGAGTGGTTTATCCTCGGCGTTTACAATAGCCTAACACTCCCCGCACCTTATGTTCGTTTTCATTCATGGCCAAAACAGGTCGTCATCTTCATAAAAAATCTCGAATGTACTAACGTGTCTTCTCTGCGTCGTTATCGCCATAATCATCATTGTAATGGCATATAGATGGTGCAATGAACAACGCACAACGGACAAGCTTAACCCTAATGCGCTTCGCCTTTAAAAGCCCACTGCTATTGACAAACTGCCGAAAAAGATTGCGACACGCTATTTGTGAAGCAATCTTATGAGACGCAGAACTCATGCTATTCAACATGACGTGTATTTTGCCATCATACCACTGTCTACATAGGATGTGAAGACGCTTGCGTTTTCCTCGAACAGCAGAGCAAGGTTTTACAGCTTCCGTGGTTGCATCACAGGAACTGGAGTTTTCACGAGTGAGAGCGTTTTTCAGGGGTAGCTGATTCGCAGATACACTTTTTTTCAGTAAATTCGCGGAAAGGAAAATTTGGCATCGCGTAATTTACTTTCACTGGCAAATGGCAAAACGGCAATATCGCTACTTACCTCTATAACGGCTGCGTTAAATACAAGCTGAAGAGCTAATCCAGTCTCTTGAAATGGTGAGAACTTGCAGTAGTAGATACGTTATACTTCAATGAATTTGAACGCGATACGTGAAGTGTGTCTATTGAGCTGTCTGAAGTAACTGCATTTCAATTTTTTTTTCTCTACGACAACCTACCATAATTATTGATATGAGCAAATGTGACCTCTTTGCTCACAAATACGAATAGGCAGGTGCATAATTTAAATACCGTAGTTGTCAACGCAAGAAGTAACACTGACTTAGTGTCCTAGTCATACGGCGTACAAATTGTCTAAAGCGTTTTTTTTAAACAGGTGTACCTAGTGAATCCAGTGTTTTTTGAATAAATTTTAAATTCGATACTGCGTATTTTCTGGCGTTCCCCATTGCCAAAGTGTGAATGAGAGCAATTTTAAAATAGCGTTAGGACGCACGCAAAAAAGGAAGACAGCTGCTCAGTTGAAGATGGCAGGATATATTGTAGAAAGGATGACTGTAGTAACACCCCCCCGGCTCAAAACTTTCGCGCCCTTTCAAACCACCATTGTTTATTGAGCTTTTGCTTTATTTTAATTCCTTTAAATTCACGTGATTTTCACAGTCTTGTAGAGGGATCTCCGTTCCCATAAATATTTACGGCACTTCCTGGCTCTTTTGGCGGTATATTTCCCTATACCTAAAGCCATGTGTGACCGCAGTCTTCAGACGGACCTTTGTTATCTAATTAATGTAACGCTTCACTTAACTGTCTCGTTGCCAACTTATTTTTCCCATGCGCCAATGGAATCTAAATAGGTATATGCCGAACATACAGACTGTTTCAAAAATGGACATTAAATTCATAGAAATCAGGGAGTTGCATTCATTGTTCAGTACCTGCAACATTTTCTTTTCGTGAGGCAGCATGCCTCTTAAAATGGCCACAGGTGACATGTGGGAGAGAAATTATTTGAGGTAAATTAACTATTTTATCATTGTAGCTAGCCGGGGTATGTAAAATAGGAGAATTGGGGCCCTTCATGCGATGAACTCATTCCTGCTTCAATGGTTGGAAAAATGTACCTCGAGAAATATGAGAAGTTATATAATAATAAAAGATGGTATAAACCACTCAGACCACAGCGCGAACTTGCGCAACAGCTATATTCCTCAGAATTGGTCAGGATGAGTGACTCGTTGTATTAACCAGCAACCTAATTTTGTGTGTATGTGTGTGTGCTACTGTTCCAGTTGTAGCACGCGTGTCACAGATAATTTTGAGTTGAACTTCATTGAATTTTTAATGACACTATACTTGCTACAGGCCGATTTTTCCAAAGCTTCACTTGGTTCTTCACGTGAAGAACTTCAATTGCGTCATTTAACATAAGTGGCAAACTCCGCTACCAAAATATGTAATAATTTATTTCTTTACTTTATTTGTGGTTTAATGTGACAGCTATATTAGCCCTAATTATGTTTCTATTTTTGAAAGTCTTTTTGTTATTCAAAACTGCACTTTGGTGTGTTTGAAGAAGAAAGCTGGTTAAAAACACTTCAAGCACGTTTGGGAAGGAGTTTGCTCCAAATCTTCCGGTTACACGAAGAACCGTCATTTGATACAAAAGAAAAATTACATGGCGGCGATGAAGCTGTACAATAAGTATATACAATGAACAAGAATCTTTCCGCTGGTGTTGATAATAGGCGTGATATCACCGAAAAACCAGAATTGTAAGTTTGAGAAAGTTTCATGTGAGTTATAAGCCTATAACATGAAAACTTGTTGACGGTTTTCATTTACCCTAAATCATTACTGATTATGAGGAGCGCAGCTCCTTAAGGCGTGGACTGAACGTCTTATCGTAAGCCACCTCTGCTTAGTTCTTGAACCGGTCGTAGAAGGCAGTACTTGTGCATATAAAGAAATCCATATATGCTCAAAATGCAAATGGATACTAGGATACTACTTGTATGATAAATAATAAAAATCACAGTATGCCCATGGAGTCAATGATGATGAGTGGGGTGAAGTGCCCGTCATGCCGTCTGTGCTTCCGTCAATCTGTGTGTCCGTCCGTCTGTATATCCGTGCGTGCGTTCGTTCATCCGAGCGTCCGTTCAATCGTGCATCTGTTCATGCGTCCCTTCCTCCGTCCGTCCATCTTCTCGTGCGTCCATCTGTGCATCCGCCTGTTCGTTCGTGCATACGTCCCTGCGTTCATCCATGCACCCGTCCGTTCGTGCGTCTGTCTCTGCGTTCGTCCATGCGTCATTCCACCAGTGCATCTATTCATTTATCCATGCGTACATCTGTGTATCCGAGAGTCCGTTCATTGCGCATCCGTCCCTTCTCTAGTGCGTACATCCGTGCGTTCGTCCCTGCGTTCGTTCATGCGTCCATCTATCTGTCCGTTCATGCGTGAAAAAGACAGACAGAAGATGGATGGACGTGGCCAGCAGATGATTCACGGTTTGCCGATAAATGTATGATACGCGCGAGGAGGCGGTGGCTCGCGCTCGAAGATGGAACACAAATCTGCGAGCATGCGAGAGAATAGAAATGACGTCACACGAAGACGTTGGCGATCACCTGTTCGTCGGCGGGGCTGTTCGCTAGGGGATGCGGTAGAGTAAAATAAAAGCCGTTTTGAAACGCGCATGTTCAGAAGGCTGGCGGTTGGACATGCCTGCAGAGTGGCGTGCGTGCAAGGCAGCGGCGGCTCGTGCTCGAAAACGAAACCTCAATGTGGGAGCGCATGAGGAAGAAGCGTGCCGTGAAGCTGCGCGGCCGCGCCGACAAGATCCCGGCGTGCGAGAACGGGAGGCTGAAGTGGCGCGGCAGCGGCGTGCGAACCCAGCTTCGTGCCACTCTACACCATTCACCCCGCAGATAGTTGTTACTTTTTATTCTTAAAAAAGCAAGAAATTCTTTATTACAATATGTCGCATATTTCAAGAGTTACCCCCATTTGAGCAGTAAAAAACCAGAAAACATGAAGTTTTGTGCGAAATTAGGCTTTTTAAGAACACCCTATATACATCACTGGAAAGTTGTGAGGTGCTAAATGCCAAATGGCTCACAACTTGTACCTTCCTTCGTTGCGTTGAGTTCACCGTTGCGTGATTTAGTCGTTCCTAGTTTATTGAAACCTATTGTTTTGTTAGACAGTAGCTGGCGGCTGGCCTCCTTCAAGTAGGTTTCTGCCTGCTGAGACAAGCTAACGTGCTGCAGTAGCCGGAATTGACCCCAGCTTGCCTAGGGATATTCATCATGCAGATTTTTTTATTGTTGCACTGACATATACAACCTTACAGTCCTAAATCACTCTAGCCTGCATGGATATCTAGGGACGCTCTGTCGCCTGTCATTGGAGAACACTTTCGCGTTTTGGGTATTTCGACAGATACATTTTCTCAATATACAACCTTTTCTTTTTCCGCGATGTCTGAAAAAACTTCGAAGAAGTGCTCAGAGGTTTCACTCGGTGGCAGGTACGCCAATTTTTCACATTTCGCGTTTCTCCCTTAGTCTCACCAAGAACTTAGACATAACTTGTTTTTTTAATATTCCGTTAGACGACAATCTGGGAAATGAAATTGACGAAGACATAGTTTTGACAATGGCAGCACAACAACATCGGTGCAGTGTAAAATACAGGGTATCACAAAGTGCACCTCCAAGTGGTAATTAGCGCAATATGAAGAAAAATTGGCCGCGGCTACCATAGCTGTCCTTCATTGATGTTTAGTGTGCTTCAGGATCAACCTATGTAAATAGATGCCATGAACTTGAGCACAAACATCAGTTCGTTTTGCAGAACGAAAAGTAGACTTTGTTTTAAGAAAACATCAGTTTCGGGTTCAGCAAAGTCTACTGGTAGTTTGAAAAACTCACACAACTCTTGAGCGAAGCTAGGTACAGACGTCGTTGGTGCTGCAGCACATGCCCGATTTTTTATAGGTTTTTAGAATAAATAGTATATCAAGCTCACCTCTGTGAAAAAAAAAACCTTGAATGGTGGCAATATATCTCAAGTTGCCTGCAGCCACATACAATCCAATATTGAAAGAAATGGGCGAACTTCCAGTTTTATTACTCATGGCAATATTAAACACATTTTTTCAGAGACTATATATTCGCAACGTACTGCGCTTCTTGAAATTATCTGAACAAGTCATGTAGTACTACTGTGAAAAATCTCAAGTACCTCATCAGATACCGAATATGACAACATAACTGAGTGAAAACGTCTCCGAGCACGATGGACGTCGACATAATTACCATCTTCATTAGTATCATTATTATATAGAGTCCGGTAGATAAATTTTTGATATATAAAAATGGCATAACTATCATTCACAACTTTTACAACGACGCGTAATAAATAAACCTAGTAATGACATAATACAGGTAAATACAAGCTAGCTTAAGTGATCGTATCAATAATGTCACCGTCAAATTGAATCACCAATCGATAAAAAATGCTAACCAGACATGGCAACGTGGCTGCTAAACTTTTAGTTGCGCAATCTTATCACTAGTAAACTATCCTCATTATCAACCTTTACCCTCTAGCGCGCTGCTTAGCCGGACTGCAGTGTCTTTATCCTCTTCGTCTTCTGCTCGCTCTTCGAACTTGTTGGTCGGGGTGTTTGAGGGGCTGCCATTGCAGTTGGATCACCCCAAGTTTGCAAGCGCCGATGTCCCCGGTTAAAGAGCTAAGCTTCTTAGGATAGAGCCTGGTCCCCCCCCCCCCCCCCCCCGTCGACCTTACATAGTACTTAAAGCGCCCGCTAGAGGCGCTATGGCACGTGCTTGTTTAGAAAGGCAGCTGCGAAATTTTGGAACCATCTAAACTCCCTAAGAAATGAGACGAGCCTAGAGCAGAGTTTTAGAACTACAGCCCAAGGTGCCAGGCTAGAAGGAGACGAAGCTATTATAAGAGCAAGGGTGACAGAAAAATTTCAAAAAAGAAGTACTTTATGCACCACAATAGACAAGGATGAATCAAGTGGTGCAATGGCTCCGTTTTCACAATGAGAGGGGGAAAGGGCTGAGAAAAGGGTTCCTAGTAGTACATCAACACGCCCAGATGGCATTCCAATTGGGCTGATAAAGACATTAGGTCCGAAGTTTATAACAGGCTTTGAGAGAGGCAGTGAGCAAAATAATAATCGATGGTGAAGTTCCCGATGGATGGAAACTTAGCAGGATGAGCATGATCTATGAAGGAAGGAGGGACAAAGCTGACATAAACAACTACCGTCCTATAACAGTGACATCAGTGGTCTACAGGCTGGCGATGCAGATTATAAAGGAAAGACTGATTGATTGATATGTGGGGTTTTACGTCCCAAAACCACTATATGATTATGAGAGACGCCGTAGTGGAGGGCTCCGGAAATTTAGACCACCTGGGGTTCTTTAACGTGCACCCAAATCTGAGCACACGGGCCGACAACATTTCCGCCTCCATCGGAAATGCAGCCGCCGCAGCCGGGATTCGAACCCGCGCCCTGCGGGTCAGCAGCCGAGTACCTTAGCCACTAGACCACCGCGGCGGGGCTATAAAGGAAAGACTGCAGGCATGGATAGAAGATGAGGGGGTGCTGGGGAAACTGCAGAATGGGTTTCGGAAACACAGCAGGTTGGAAGACAATCTGTTCTCACTGACGTAGTGCATCGAAATAGCAGAAAAAGAACACAGGCCCCTGTGGCTAGCATTCTTGGATATCAAGGGAGCGTACGATAGCGTGGTTCAAAAGGAATTGTGGGGAACATGTAGTCACTAATCTTTTAAAGGGCATCTGTAAAGGTAACAAGGTAGTTATAAAGTGGGAAAAACAGGTATCCCAGCCTGCAGAGGTAAAACGGGGGCTTAGGCAGGGGTGCCCCCTGTCACCTTTATTATTCATGATGTACCTACAAGGATTAGAGGCAAAATTAGAGGGAAGTGGGCTGGGCTTCAACCTCTCTTTAGTCAAACAAGGAAAACTTATGAATCAGGCACTACCAGCATTATATTAGGCAGATGATATAGTGCTAATGGCCTACAAAAAGGAACATTTGCAGAGATTGATGGACGTCTGCCGTAATGAGGTAATGAGGGATATAGGGTAGATTTTAGATTCAGTAAGAAAAAACCAGCAGTCATGATTTTCAATGACAACGAAGGTAGTGAGCTTAGGATACAGGACGTCACGCTAGAAATAACCGATAAATACAAATATCTGGGCGTATGGATAAGCAATGGGACCGAGTACCTGAGGGAACACGAAATATACGTGACGACTAAAAGTAACAGGAATGCAGCAGTGATGAAAAATAGGGCACTGTGGAATTACAATAGGTATGATGTTGTGAGAGGAATATGGAAAGGGGTCATGGTTCCTGGGCTGACGTTCGGCAATGCGATCTTGTGCATGAGATCATAAGTTCAAGCAAGATTAGAAATTAAGCAGCGTGGAATAGGTAGGCTTGTTTTAAGAGCTCACGGGAATACACCAAATCAGGTAAACATGGTGATATGGGATGGGCATCATTTGAGGGGAGGGAAGCTAGCAGCAAGATAAAATTTGAGAAGCGATTGAGAGAAATGAAGGAGGAGCGTTGGGCTAGGAAGGTTTTCAGCTACTTGTACATGAACAATGTCGATACAAAATGGAGGAAGCGAACCAGGAAGTTGACTGGTAAATACTTAGAAAACAGCAGGTGGCGAAACCAAAAAGAACTATCGGTTAAGAAGAAAGTGTAGGAAACGGAGACTGACATGTGGAAAATGGGCATGATTAAGAAGTCCGCACTAGAGATCCATCGAACGTTTAAGCAGGAAATTGCCAAAGAAAGGATCTATGATAATACTCGGGGTAGTTCTCTACTGTTTGAGGCAGGACGGGAGTACTGCGAACCAAGACATATCGGGCCAAATACGAAGGGGTAGACACAGTATGCAGTGCGTGTGAAGAAGAAGAAGAAACTGCCGAACACTTGATAATGTTTTGTAAAGGGCTTCACCCTATAGTTCAGGATGATGGAGCAGAGTTTTTCAAAGCACTAGGGTTTAGGGACCGGGAGGGCAAAATAGACTTTAAGCAGGTAGACTTAACTAGAAGGAGGTTATCTGATTGGTGGCTAAAGTCAAGGCACGAGTGAAAATTAAACTCTTCACTGCAAGTACGAATCCTCAAACTCACTTTTTAAGGAAAAAATAAATAAATATAGTTTTGAGTTCATCAATTATTACGGCTTGGTGCCGCTAGCCACCGCCCGATCTAAAGGGTACAGCCCCATACATTCATCCATCCGTTTTGGAACATTCTCAATTCTCTGAGTAATAAGACAAGCATGAAACAGAGATTTATAACTACAGTTCAAGGGGTCAGACAAGAAGGGGATGAGGCAATGGAACATACAAAAAAATTGGCAGCATATCCACGGAGTGAATGATGGAGAGTGGGGCGAAGCGTTCGTCCGTCCATTCGTTCTTGCTTCCTTCTGTTTGTGCGACCTTCCATGCGTCCATCCACCCGTCCGTGCGTGCGTCCGTTCCTGCGTTCGTCCATGCATCCGCCCCTGCATCCGTTCATGCGTCCATTCATGCATCTGTCTGTGTGTCCGTTCGTCCATCTATTCAACACTCCAAGTGCCACCATCTCGCATCTTTTCATCATGGATTCCCCATATAGAAACACCGCCATCCAGCGGACATTCCAAGGACTAAACGAGAGGTGGCACATGCACACTTTCTAACAGCTTGCGCTTCGGGTCTACTTCCCACCTTTAACCACCTCGAGTTCATGTATATATAGGTTCACCGTATTCATCGCACTGCGGCTCAACACTCGCTAGACCTTTTATAAAACCAGGGAGGTTACGCCCAGTGAGTATAACGTAGCAACCTTTTCCTGGCAGATAGAGCTCAATGTACATGCCAATGGCTGCATGGGAAATGAGAGACAGGAGAATTCGGCTTTTACTTTCTTACGGTTTGCACTTCGTACCTACTTCCCACCTTTAACTACCTCGAGTTCATTCATGGTATATACTAGTTCATTCTATTCATGGCACTGCGGCTCAACGCTCGCTAAACCTTTCTAAAACTAAGGTGTTTACACCCAGCGGGTATACCGTAGCAACCCTTTCCCTTCAGATAGTGCTCAATGTACATGCAATGGCTGCTAATGGGGATCGCAGCGTGCACGTTAACTAAAAGCCGAATGCTCCTGTCTCTCATACCCCATTATCAGCTATTGGCATGTACATTGAGCACTATTTTTTGTTGTTCAGCAACGCACAGTAGGAATCTCTCACCGGCACCACCTTGGAGGTCAAAATGTTTGCAGGTCAAAGCGTAAGACTGGTTACATACTACGACGGGACGCACGACGAACGGGTTCCGCTATAAGGAGCTTCGCCCCTGAAACAATGGTGACAGAAGAAAGCAAACACCAAGAAAGCGCTGCATGCACTCTACCTGAAGAGAATGGACCAATTTGCTGAGTGGCTCCACTGGGACAACGAGAGTGTGAGAGGGCAGAGAAAAAGATTCCTAATAGCACATCATCAGGACCTGATGGCATCGCAATCATACTAATAAAGAAACCAGGACCAAACTCTAAGAGCAAACAATAGGAGAGGTAACAAGCAAATCAATAATGTATGGTGAAGCTCCCAATGAGTGGAAACTAAGCAGGATGAGCATGACCTAACAAGGAAAGGGGAAACTCCCGTCCTATACCAGTGACTTCAGTAGTTTACAGGCTGGTGATGTAGATAGTAAAGGAAAGACTACAGACATGGGTGGAGAATGAGGGGGTGCTGGGAGAACTACAAAATAAATTCCGTAAACGAACGAGGTTGGAGGACAATCTGTTTTCATTGATTCAGTTTACTGAAATAGCGTAAAAAGAACACAGTCTCCGGTGGCTGGCATTTCTAGGTACCAGGGAGCTTACGATAGCTTGATTCAAGAATACGTGTGGGGAATGTTGCACACACTAGATCTGAAAGATGGAATAACTAATCTTCTAAAGGTTATCTATTAAATTAACAAGGTGGCCAGGGGTATTTGTTGTCGCCTTTGTTATTTATGCTGTATCTCCAGGGACTTGAAGCCAAATTAGAGGGGCGTTGACTCGGCCTCAGCCTCTCTATTTCCAAGTAAGGGAAACACATTGAACAGACATTACCAGCATTTATGTATGCACATGATATAGTATTAATAGCCGACAACAAGGAAGATCTGCAGGATTGATAGACACCCGTCGTAATGGGGGAGATAGGTTAAATTCGAAGATCAGCGGGAAAAAATCGGCAAACATGATTTTTAATGATAACGAAAGCAGTAAGCATAACATACAGGAAGTCACGCTAGAAATAGTGGATAAATACAAATATTTTGGCGTATGGATAAATAACGGGAATGAGTATCTAAGCGAGCACAAAAGATGCGTAATGACTGAGTGCACCAGGAATGCAGCTGTAATAAAGACTAGGGCACAGTGGAACTGCAATAGGTATGACGTTGTGAGAGGGATTTGGAAAGGTTTCATGATCGCGGGTTTGACGTTCGGCAATGTGGTCTTGTTTATGAAATCAGAAGTTCAAGCGAGATTGAAAAATAAACAACGTGGCGTAGGTAGATTTTCTTTGGGAATACACGGGAATACCTCAAATCAAGGGGTACAGGGTGACATAGGATGGACATCGTTTGAGTGCAGGGAAGCTAGCAGCAAGATATAGTTTGAGGAGCGTTTGAGAAAACTGGGAGAGGAGTGTTGGGCTAAGAAATTTTTCAGCTACTTGTACATGATGAATGTTGATACTAAATGAAGAAAGTGAACTCGAAAATTTTCAAGCAAGTATTTGCACAGCAGCAGAATACCAAGACAAAACGAAACATCGGTAATAAAGAAGGTGATGGAAACAGAGAAGGACATGTGGAATATGGGAATACTTACGAAATTATCACTGGAAACCTACCAAACGTTTAAGCAGGAAATTACAAGGGAAAAGATCTACAATAATTTTCGGGGTTGTTCTCTGCTCTTCAAGGCTAGAACGGAAGTTTTGTGGACCAAGACGTGCCGAGCCAAATACGAAGGCACAGACATGATCTGTAGTGCGTGTGGAAAAGAGGAGGAAACGGCTGAACAATTTATAATTTTCCGTAAATGGCTCTTCCATATGTTCGAAGATAATGGCGCCGAATTTTTCAATTCATTGGGGCTGAGCGACAGTGAAGGCAAAATAGATTTCAAAGCAGTAGAAATAACTAGGAGAACGCTGACAGGTAGCTACAATTGAGGCGTGAGTGAAATTCAATAATTAAACACACAGTAATAGTAGTTGACATTATGGCTAGGTGGCGTGAGCCAACGCCCGATCTAAAGGGCACAGCTGGATACATTCATCCATCCATCCATCCATCGATGTGCGTGATGTCATGCTTCGAATGCAAAGACAATGAAGCGCTGCTACCAGCACATGGTCTGAGTTTGAGTGGAGACCGCTAAAGGTGCTGCGTTGACGCTTGCTCCCGACGTGGAATTTCTCTCGCCGTATGACAGCGAAGACAATGAAGATAAATCGGCAGAACTGGCATACATCCTAGATTAGTCGGGTTTGTTAAGCTAGGCCATCTCGTCGGCTTCAAAGATGAAAATATTTTTATTGTAATAGTGCTCATTTTCTTTCTTTTGTTATGCTTTCCATTTTATTGGTTTTTCTTTCTTTTACTTGTTTTTTCTGGTAAGCAATAGTACCGTTATTATCCATCGCATAATAAATGTTTTTCTGACAATACACCAGAGCGGGGATGTGCCACTGTCAATAAGTCAACAAGAACAAAAACGTGGAGATTCATAAAACATCGTAAAGTCATATAGAATGAACAACTAAACTGGCAATCTCATATTGAATATATCACAACAGAAGGAGCAAGGGCAATGGGTGTATTGCGCAGGCTGAGCATCCGAGATAGGGTATGAGAAGAAAAGCACTGTTGATGGTCTGCAAAATGTACGTACGACCGGTATTAGAATTTTGCTGTGTTCTTTTTTTCTGGTGCGCCAGAATACCAGCTTCGGCTACTAGTCCTAATAGAGCGACAGGTTTTACGACTGCGCTTAGGCCCTCTAAATATGTGGCAAATGTAGTATTATACCTAGAAGCGAGAACACTACCCCTGCTAAACTGACTCAACCTACTTACAGTGCAGACTTTCTTACGATTTATGGAACACTGTCGAATTATACTCAAATAATTTTTATCTCCAATCCCGCTTTATTTTTCTGCGAGCACTGGCCTAGACACCACAAGCCACATATTATAGTTCTACAAGTATTACTCGTTTCCCTGAATGTGCAGATTCGTGATGTGCATTGTTTGACCATGCAACCTAAATAAAACACCTTGTCTACCACCGTATATCTCCGAAATACGCGAAACTAATACCTCACGGAATTTTAAATGGACTGTTACAAGAGCATATAAAAAAACAGCTGACAAATATGGTTGTTGAAACAGATGCATCGCAAACTCAGGAAAAAGCTGGCATAGGAATATTCTGCCCTCAACTTGACTGGTCCTTTTCTTTGCGACTGCCACAATGTGTTCCAGTTTTTATAGCTGAATTGATGGCCATAAATTTAGCTCTTCAAAAGTTACCCAGTGTAAATAAGTAGTATCAATTATCACTTATTCGTTATCTGTGTGCTCTTCTCTCTCCGCATCTGGTGAAATGCCTACTAAATCTTTTCAGAATACCTGTTCCCGTGCACCTTCAATGTCCCCACTTAGTATGGTACTAGAATACAAGGGTTTGTTTTTTAACGAAAGCGCTGATTTTTTAGCGAAGGCTACGCTTTTGGTGCCAATCATTCCGGTTTTCCCACTGACAACATACATTATGGTTGCACGATTCCGCACCCTAACTTAAAAAAATGCTTATCAGACCCCGCCTTGACCGCTTCTTCAGAATGTAGGCACCTATTATTTCTCTGGAACAGTGAGTTATCGTGGTCGAGAATAATGGAAGTGACTATCACCAAACTCCGCTGCCGGGTTACCTCCCTCAACGTTTACATGCACAGAGCAAGTCAAGCGCTGTCTCCTCTGTGTCTATATTGTAAGTAGAAGGAAAAAATCAGTCATTACTTTTTATCCTGTCACCGGTATACGTCATTGCGAAGAAGATTCATAGCACCACCTCTTCGAAACTTGGGCCGGAAAATATTTGAATCGATTTTGCCATTATTTGATGCCTCTACTACGGGCTAAAGTCACAGGGATGTTTACAATGCCATAGAGAAATTCATTGGTCAGACTAAAAGAATATTGAGCTAAATTCATTATCCGTTTAAATATTTAAATATAATCATTCAGTAATGAAATTTGTTGTATAAGCTATGCCTAGCTTAAAAGAGTAGTAATGCGAAGAAACAAAAATATTATTAATAAAAAAATTCACTTGACACTCTGCCAATCCCCTGCATTGGGTAAAGCCATGAGAAGAGGAGAAGAAGAAGAATAGGCTGGTTCAGGCATATCTGTAATTTTATAGCTATGAGCAAATACGAACTGAATATGCTTATATAAATGGCCCAGACATCTTTTTTCTTGCTCATTGGCCATGGTTTTGAACACCTCAGTTTATTTCGTCCAGAAATACTTAAATATAAAATAAACGTGAAACTTCGCAATGTGATTGCAGTGCAAGTTACAAATCAGATCTTAAAATAAAATTTCATGAGATTTTCCCCTCTAAGCCCGGATACAATGCTATAAGGTTCTAAATAGCCGACTGCGGGATTATCTTGCACACGCAGAAACGAATAATATAGCCACAAATGCTTTTGTAATTAATGAAAAGACAGGTGTGGGTATATACTCCCATTCGCTTGACTGGTCTTTTTCATTAGGACTACTGAATTTCACCCTCGTGTTTGAAGCTGAACTGTTGGTAATGGTTCTAGCGCTGCGAAAGCTACATTTGAATGCCTATAACGCGATCACAATCATGGATTCTCTATCAGTATGTACGTCAATTACGGCTTCAACAAAGTCTATGGCCTTAAGGACACTCCCTTTGCTAGTCTCTCCTCAGCTGCAGCTACTGAAATTAGTATGGGTACTTGGTGATTGCGGCTTAGAAATAAATGAAATCGCTGACTCTAAGGCACGAGCAGCATTGGAAGGTCCTGTACTATCAGTCCTTCCCGAAGTGTCCACTGTAACTGCGACAAGATACAGAAAAATTTCGTTTTTGTTCAGACGCTATGGAAGCAATACCGTCAACACCAGAATTTACTTACACAAGATTTTCGTGGAAAATTCATTGGTCTCCTACAAGGCAGTTGGAAGCCATAATAACCACAATTCAATGTCGTGTTTCCCCGTGAAATTTCTATTCACATAGAGCTGGTCTGGCTATATCACCACTATGCAACTTTTGTTCAGAATCAGAAACTATAGAGCAGTATTTTTCATCATGTCGCCTGTACGAATTGCTCAGAAAAAAACTTTTAGTCATCCCATTCGCTAGCCTTGGGCTGAACTTCACAAAAAAAAATACTTTCCTTCTGTGCTTCGGATCTGGGCTTCAGTCACGATAACGTTTTTGATGCAGCTTGTAATTGCCTCAATTAGACTTTTGTTTGCGAGATCAATATTCCTGCAGAAATATTTCAACATAAACAGGAGCCTTGTTTAACCATGCTAATTCCCATTCAAGGTAATGAATGCATTGTCTAATCTGAGCGATTGACAAACAATTAACAAACTCCTTTCATTCTACCTAGGGTGCAATATTAGTGAAAGTTGGGCTAGTTGGTGGTTCATGTTTGGGATGTAAAAACAGTGAACGAAATATAGACAGGGACAGAAAAGGACAAGGAAAGCGCGGTGTCGTCTCTTCCTTTGTCCTTGTCTATATTTGTGCGCTGTTTTTACATCCCAGGCTACCTAGGGTGTCTCTTCTTTTTTTTCTGGTGGGGGGCATCAATATTGAATATGAAGAAACTCTCACTGAATTGAGTCATCGATTCTTGGCCAAATCCCCTGGGTGAGTACGAGTCACGGCTGTGGATTCATCGTCATCAACATCATCATCATCATCATCATCATCATCATCATCATCATCATCATCATCATCATCATCCCAGAGAAGAGCTGCAGCATGGCTACGCAGAAAAGCAGAGCCAAAGTTGCGAGATCACACAGCTACAGTGAAATGGCAGCGCCGGCAATCTGACCGGGACTGAGGGCTCGCGAAGCTGCAGCGGCACTGCAGCGCAGACAAGAGAAGTCAGAGGTAGCGAGAACGTGGGAAGCACTGGGAAACACTGAAAGTGGTCGCTACCTGAGGTTGGTTGCCCTATTGAATATTCAAGCGGTATTTTTAATACCGAAGTTTCGGGCACAGTTGCAAAGCTTGTGACCCCTTGTGGTTCGAGAATAATCTGACGAAGATTGCTTACATCAAACCAAACAGACCCACTCCAGTGCTATTGCCCTGCTGCAGCGAGAGTGCGCCGCTCATAAAGAAGCTTGGAGTGATTACAACGTTTGCTCGTCGGGTGAATATTTCTTGGCGGCAGGCACAGACCCGACATAGGCCTTGCACACGACTACTGCTACCTAAACAAACCTGTTCTATTACCGCTTTGAACCACGTAGAACCGTTTGAAACATATACGAACGCCTAATATTCCCGAGTTTCACCGACTCTTTATCAATCACTTCATGGATATATGGGGATACTTTTAACAACCCATTGGCCCACTTTGTGTATTCCGAATATAGCAATAAGCTAAACAGGTAAGGTCATCCTTGATGTGATGCTGGATCTGTGAAAGTATTTTCAATGTGCGCTACCAACTCATTTGTGAAAAAAGTGCTGTTCCGCAGTGACTGGGCGCTAACACCACCTTTGATTATAACCGAATTTAATCTTTATGAGGATTTTTATTGAAACATCAATTCAATCATACAGGTCAAGCTGATTCCTACTGGTAATGCTCGCAATCAGCAAGAGGTCCCCAGGGCAGCCAGGTTCTCCCACAATATGACGTAGCAACAAATACTTACAATAACAGACAGGAGTGATGCGAAATCACCAAGGCTGCGATTTTAATCTGTTGGTATTCCACTACTGAGTATAACGTCGCACCCTGTGCGTTTTACTGTCTGCTGTGTCCGTGTCTTTTATGCACAATGTTATGCTCAAGACGCTAAGTGTTGGCGCATAGGAAACAGATTTTTTTTTTCTGTATTTGCCGGCAGATTTCGTTCAGTGCTGAGGAAGACAGGTGGTTACAGGATCACCACCCTTATCGAGGCCACGTTAACGAAAGTTACTACTCCACATTACTCTACCAGTATGGTCTGCAGCACCCTAATGACACTAATCTGGCTTCGAAAATTGTGGGATATGAAAAAGAGCGTAAGCACTTTCAAGATGTTTGCTATTGCACCTGCGCAGCAGAGCATTGATTGTAAAACATAAGAAGATGTACAACTGGCTCTCTCTCTTTATATATAGATGTATATATATATATAAATATATATATATATATATATATAAATATATATATAAATCTAACAGACAGTAATGCCAAGAAATGTACAGGGGAAGTTATTAGAACCAATGGAATGTAAACAAGAAGAGAAAGAAAGTGGAGGAAAAAATAACCAGCCGTGAGCGGAAATCGAACGTACGACCTTAGAATAACGCGTTCGATGCTCTAACAACTCAACTATTACAGCGGCCTTCCCTCCACCCACTTTTTTGGGTTCATATGTGAATTTAGAAGTAGGAGTGACAGTCAGCGCCATCTATATGCCAAGCGACGAGTGTGAACCACTCTTTTATGCGCATGTTTGGCGTCACGTAGCACGTGAACTTATTACGAGCGGGCAGCTGATTACTAGTCCCTCGTATACAACCTGATGACACCAAGTCTGCCAGTACGAGACGCTCGTTAACGAGGGTGTCGTACTGGTTATTTTTTCATCCACTTTTCCTTCTTCTTATTTACATTCCATTGGCTCTAATAACTTCTTCTATACATTCCTTGGCATTACTGTCTGTTAGATCTCATTAATATTGTGTGAAAACACGGAAAAACGAGCGCTTAGGTGTACACTTCTTTCCCCTATATATATATATATATATATATATATATATATATATATATATATATATATATATATATATATATATATATATATATATATATCGTAATGATCATAATCATCATACCCTTGGACCGTTGTCCTCCTCGCCACTGTGTGTCATCATCATTCTCATCCTCTTGCTCCAGGCTTTACGCGTTTGTTTTCCGAGCTCGAATAAACGCTGTCCCACCCGAGACTTCTACGAGGTGGAGGTGGATTTTCGGTCCACTGTCCGGCATCATGTCGCAGAACGAGCCTGCCGGCGCTGATGTCATCAACGCCGTTATCAAGACATCGGAAAATGGATGGGCCGAGCTTGCACCCAGACGATGACGGTGATAATGACGCAAGGTGGCTATGAAAATTAAGAGACAAGTGGATGATGATTACCATCGTGTATGAATTAAGACGAAGTAAATAAAAAAACGCCCCCATATATATATATATATATATATATATATATATATATATAGGAGAAGTTATCGGAATGGTAAACGTACATCAAGGGAAGAGAAGAGACACAACTTAGCCGATGTCGTAATTTTATTTGGTCTCAATCGGTGGACCAATATTCGTGAGGCTTTGCCAACAAGTCACTAGTTCGTCGCAAACCCTGACGGATACCGGTTCATCGATCGCAACCGTGGGAAATGAAATTAAGTGCACCGCTACATTGCGTCTATTTTCTCTTCTTTCCTTCCCTCTTTCTTTCTCTCTCCCCATCTCTCTCTCTCTCTCTCTCTATATATATATATATATATATATATATATATATATATATATATTGAAACTATGCAACACCATGACGTCGACACAACAGAACCCCAACACAGCCCAGGCAATTGTTGACGCCGGAGTTGTGACGGTCGGTTAAAAAATGAGGCTTCCGCGACGCGCGAGCCCTCACCTTAGCCAGCCACCGCTTACATCAAAGGGACCACCACTCAAATACAATCAATGTGATGCTTCTAAAAAAATAAGCACTGACGGCGCCGCTCGCTTAACGCAGTGACCCCTGGAATGTTTTCGCAATCCTTTCGTTTTTTTCTTCCTTTTTCCCTTACATTTATTTTCTTCTCATTCTAATTTCTAACTCTTCTTTCTAACTTTCTAATTCTAATTTTCTTCTATTTCTAACTTCTAATTCTAATTTTGTCCCTGCCGTTCTTTCCCCCTCATTTAGTAGGCACAATATCAAAATTGTGTGAGAGAGAGAGTCATGTCCCCTCATTCCTTATAAAGGCTTTGGCCGAAACTGGCGAAAGAAACCATTGAATTGTTACTGTTGTCATAGAGGAAGTTGTTTACTGTTTTCAATGCTACGGCCACTTTGGCAACAATGCGATATATATATATATATATATATATATATATATATATATATATATATATATATATATATAAGGGAAGCAAGTGTATACCTAAGGGCTCGTTTTTCGTGTTTTTACACAATATTAATGAGATCTAACAGACAATAATGCCAAGGAAGGTATAGGGGAACTTATTAGGCCAAAGGTAATGTAAATTAGAAGAAAGAAAAGTGGGTGAAAAGATAACTTGCCCTGGGCAGGATCCGAACCCGCGATCTTCGAATAACGCGTTCGATGCTCTACCACTGAGCTACCACGACAGCTATCTCCCCAGCCAGTCACTTTATTGGGTATCTATATCAATTTAAACGTAGGAGTATATATATATATATATATATATATATATATATATATATATATATATATATATATATATAACACTATGGTGAATGGGAGACGTGGCCTGGCTCATACGTCATGTTTATTTGTCTCACTTTTTCTTCATCAGCCTCTACAATCAGTCACTGCCTTCCTATGTCACAGTCACAGGATCTCCCTCCCTTCCCCTGGAAGATGGTACCGGTTACAAACTACAACAAATTGAAGAAGATAATAAACTAAATTATGCCCACATTCACAGTTTCACGTCCCGCCGTAGTTCCACAATCTCACTAAGTCTTCAAGGCTGGGGCCGCAGTCCGGTCTGTTCTATAACAACTCTGGTAAGCGAGGTTGACTGTTGCGTTCCGGAGAAAGTGGGCCATGTAGTGGGTTACACATTAATACTGACAATACTTCTTGAACTCTTGTGAGGACTGAGCAAGGTTTAACGCCTTGTTGGATCGGCAGCTCGGATGTCATCGAGGTCGGATTTTTCGTCGTTAATGGTGCACTCCCGGTGGTTTTTGTTAGCGTGCTTCTAGACAGACTGTGACGGAGTGTCTCAGTGCTTGCGGTGGGCAAGCAGTGCTTCCGCGTCCTTCTCGGTGTTTTCTGTGGTGTCGCAGTCAGTGTAAAAGCAGGTGCAGGGAGCGTCTCTGTGACACAGAAGCCTTCAACAAAGATGCTTCCGGAGGTAATTGACGAGTACAACCAAACACCCCACAAAGCGTCCGGCTACACACTTTTCTTCACAATGTATGGAATTCATATTACCCTACTATACTGGAAAAACGAGAAGAAACTGTTTAATAAGTGTGAAAAAGCCCAGTTACCAATTCTACGCCTAACACAATAAGAACAAGGTCATCTATGATAGAACATTTCTTCCGGATGAGTTCCAAGTCGGTGAACGTGTCGTCTACGAGACACCTTGGTATCCCAACAACGGCAAACTGAGTTCCGTCATGGAAGGACCTTACAAGATTCTACGCAAGGTCGCAGCAGTGAACTATGAGATCAATCACTCCGTGCTGCCCTTAGGCAGAAACTCTGATGTTGTGCATGTTAGCAAACTGCAACATTATTTTGTACCTTCTGAGCTGAGACTTTCTCTAGGGGAAGGAGAAGTGTGACGCATGAACAAGGTGATTGTATGTGAAGCCGACGAAGTGTTCGTGAATTAGAATAAACGCATGGCATCAGGACCACGACAAGGCTCCATTTGTAGCGTTATATATATATATATATATATATATATATATATATATATATATATATATATATATATACAGATAGTTTCAGCTAAAAAGCACCAGTACACGAAAAACTATACATCTGTGCCACACATCTTTAATGAAGGCAGTATTGTTCTAAGCCATATAAAGCACATCAGAGTACTTTTTTCGACCCACCCAGCTGGCAAATAAGGAGAATTGCTTTTTGAACTTTTTAAATAGAGACTCTAGTGAAAATCTCCAATATCCTCTCCCATGTCACCCTCCACTCCTCCATCATCATTATCATCGTTTGCCCAGAAAGAGAAGAAAAGAATGCCGGCGCTGAGTGGAATGCTGCCTGCGGACATGTATCACATTCGCATGTTGTCGCCTCCTATTCATAGATTATTCTTATTTGAACTATCCTACCACTCCTTGACCTACAACGCATTGACCGATAGCCTGTTCAAGCAACCTTCGTGTGTGAACAGTTTTCGATAATTCAATCAGCTCACCTGTGAGGCCACTAAAAACACCGCGCGACAGGCGGCAATCAAATGGTACTTTTTTTTAAATTCAGAAGTTTAAACAAGGGCTTGTAAAAAATAAAGCTGCACAGTTATGTTACCACAGATTGAAAATTTTATTATATCTGATTAAGCGATTTTTTCTCTGCAGTTCTATTTAGGAAGAAAATAAGCAATTTTTGGTAATTTCCAAGCTTCGCGGATTGAAAAAAAATATTCTGACGCGCTTTAATGGCTCCGAACAACACTGCAAAAATAGAGATGTGTATCGATGATGTACATTTTTTATTTGTTGGTGCTTTTTAGCTGAAACACCCTGTACTTGGGGAATATTCGCGTTTGGTTTCGTTCATCCACCTCCTATTTCGACTGTACAGAAAGCAGTACTTGAGCGGTGCAAAATTAGACTGAAAAATTGTGAAAAGAAATGGAACTGGCAACTATTAATGCCCACAAAAGGAAGCTGCAAGTACTGCTTTGATCTTCCTGACATTTTCATGATATTTCGTTGGATATCTCACCTTAGCCATCAGTTGATTAATATGGGTACGATTGTGTGTGTGTTTTGCTGAATTTTCCTCTTTAATCCTATCCTCTTTTTTTATTCTGCAGTTAACAGGGTCAAGACGCAAACAATTCGTAGGAATTTCCGTGCCTTTCGCTACGCCGTTTCTTCCTTCTCTACATACACAAACCCATACGTTACCACAGGTTCGTGCTCATTAGACTTAGTATGTTGTTCCACTGAAGAATCTGCTACTAAACCTCCCAGTATTGTCTGTATGCCACGCAAAACGCATCAGATTTGATATATACACATTTGAAGTACAGTGATATATATATATATATATATATTTTATTTATATATAATAAATACTGCTTGGGTGGCGAATATTCGTGCTTCAATTATGATCATTTTCTAGCACCAATGGCCTCGTCTTTTTTTCTTCATAAAAAAAGAGGGGTAGTTTTCTCGGAAAAAAAATGTCTTTGCCTGAATCACAAGCCTGCGGCATTATTGGAATCTTTTTCTGCGTATGAAATTTATCATGAAGAGGTTCAATATTTATTATGCATGATGTAGTAATTTCCGTTCTTCATTTGGCTTGTGTGTAGCGCCTTCAGATTACTTAAAGGGTATGCAAGGCACGTCTTTTAGAATATCGCAGTCTGTTGTTCGTAATCATAACTAATTGAAAAGGCAGTTTTTGTTGAAAAGACAGGAATTTGAGGGACTATAGCGCATACAAGTGCAATGTGTAAACGCAATTAGCGTAACGCTTTAAAATAAAATGCACACTGGTTTGGTTAGTATTACGCTTGGTACAAAAAGACATTCTGTTGTTAATGGCCTTATCTTTGTCTATGGAATGATATGCCACTGGGCAATGTTTTACATAACCGATAAATGCATGAAATGGACGTATTGCGCAGTAGCTTACTGTACCTGTATGAGATATGCACAAAAGTGTTGTTATGTATGTTATTTAAGAGTCATAGGGCAGAAAACCACCAGACGGTAATATTAGTTTACTAATTGTACTTCAAGCGAATAACTTTTGTGTCAGGTTTTATTGTACAAACTCTATGCTATCGCTAATAATTGCTAAGCACTGCTATGTTTAGTTTCTCCGCCTCGTGAAACCTATTGGAAGCATTTTCGAGAGATTACAAGTATACTTTGTCTCTTTACATACGAGCTCACTGCGAAGGCCTTGCGGCTAAGTTACTGGGCTGCTGACCCGCAGGTCGAGAGATTGAATCCCGGCTGTGGCGGCTGCATTTTGAATGGAGGCGGAAATGCTCTAGGCCCGTGTGTTGAAATTTGGGTGCACGTTAAAGAACTCCAGGTGGTATAAATTTCCGGAGCGCTCCACTACGGCATGTTTCATAATCATATAGTGGTTTGGGGACGTTAAGCTATTTATAACAATCAATATCTTTCACATACCGCAATGCTATTTCTATTAGGATTACTTCCATTAATGGGATTACATCTGCACAATTTTCAAGTTAAATTGTCTCATAAAATAATAAATCATACCCTATGTTTCAGATGTAGTGTACTTTGCGATTATTTTAGCTTACAGTTTTTCTTTGCAAGTCGAAGTCAATATGCTCATATTACTCGTTGACGTCCTTGTTGTTTATGTTTACCAGATAAATGGGTGCGCTACATGACGACGTACACCAACAACACTTACGGGAGACAGAGTGTGATTTTCATCCAACAAAACGTGTTCAACCTATTAAAGCAACTGTTCAAGGCAAAACCAGTGGGTGAAGAAGGGCTTCGATACCTGGTTGCCTGGGGTGTGTTCAAGACACTGTTGAAATACACGTTGCCACGTCTGATACTTAGCAGTCACCACCCAGGTGAAGTTTGCTACAAGCACGTAGAAAAAGCGATGCCATTCGCTATAAAGAGCGTGTACTTTCAGACAGGTGCGTTCATCATTTCTTTGTTTTTTTGTAAACTGCAGTGTCACTGTGAAGAAAATTGTCACTGTGCTAAACTCCATAAAATATTCTTCAGTTTAACTCCCTTCATGCTGTTGGCTAGTCGGTTCATGGTTCGCACTAAAAACGTGTCTCTGAGTCTAAGTGATTCTAGTATACAACCTTTCGGTGTCTGGAAATTGAGTAAGCCCTAAACACAAAACGCTCTTGAGGGGAGCCTGAATGAACTCCACCCTGTTTGCCGAACTCTGCCCCTATCCAATCAGCTTCGATATAATAACTACCTTAGGTTAGTTCACGTTTATATACCCATTTCCTCACAGATATTTTGATACGCTAGCATCAATCTTCACTTCGATAATTATTCATCAGAGGCTGAAATTAGGTTTATACGGAGGCCCCTGAGAATACCTTAACACAACGCAGTCTTGGTGAAATACCTTAGCATCCGCCGCGGCTGTGGGAGGCAGAGACTTGTGGCCGCGAGGCACCTACTGATTAATCATGTTCAATCACGCTTCCGGCCTTGTGCTTAGCGAAACGAAGTTCATAGTTGTGTGGGAGGGCACCTACCCTGTGGAAAACAGATGGCATTGGACCGCCAGCCCCACAATTCGGGCCATACTGTTCTTTTTTATGAAGGAAAACGGGTGGGGGAGTTGCCTTGATTGCTTTTCCAAAACTTGTCACGAGAAGTTCTATATCAAAATGTCTCGTGTCAGAAATCGTTTACAAAAATATTGTCCCTATTGAATTCGAAACAATGGCAACTTGTACTGGAAGATACAAGATCAACAGGTGTCAAGTAGAGCAGCGACACTGCCAGATATTGGTGTTAACGAGCATTGACACTTTGATATGAAAAGCTAGTTATATAGAAAGGACTTCTGAGTCCACTCATTGATACTCACTCAAATCTTGCCATGAGCCTGAGTCTGAGTGAGTTCGAGTGAGCACAATTTCGCGAGCCCGAGGGAGTTTCGCTGAGAAAAATTTCATTGGGCTCAAGTGCAAGTCAGGATAATTGAGAAAAATATTTGGAGGTCCTGGGGTCTACTCAGTCTCAAGAACAAAGCGCATTTGATAGGTCCCTCTGAGTGGTCTGCACATTTTTGGCTAACTTTTTAGAAAGAGCACGAGTGACATTGCCAAAATGACGTCTATTTGTAGCTTTTGTGTCATGTTATATTTATTTAAAAAATTCAATATTACCGATTTTACTGCAGTGGGATTTTACGTGACGCGTGACAGTATTCTGATTACAGCTTTTTTTTTCTAGTTCTCATTTTGTGATGCCTAATGTTTAGGGCAGCAACAGCCTTCGTCAGGCTTTTTGATCAGCATTCCAGCGTGGTGTCAGTCGTTGTAACTAATATGAACCTAAGTTTATGTAGTGGTATAAAGAGCACCAATGGTAAAGCGTTCTTCCAATCATTCTGTACTAAGACATCGCTCTACCGCGGACTTGATATGACCAGCATAAAATGGTGTCATCTCTTGCTAATCCCTATTTACGAAATACAAGCCCTGCCTACTAATAATCTTTTATCTTTGTCATTCTTTCCTAAAAACCTATGAATAATCACTAATTGGCTACTAATTCAAAATGATTACTTTCATTCCAGAGAAAATGGGCTAAAATATTTTTAGTCATTCCACTGACACTGCCTTCATTCTTTTAATATTTGACATCCTACAGGGACAATAATATTAACAGCACATTCTATAAAAGAGAACCTAAAGTGCAAGGATAAATTAGTTTTGTGGCTAAAACTTTCATCTGATTAGTTTCATTAGCAAGGTTTATTGATACAGGAGCTCCTGAATTAAAACAGGAGCTTTCAAACATCCCACTGAGACTTCCGATTGCGACTTGACGGTTATTCAGAACTTTTTACATATCTGGCCACACTGTGTGAAGAAAATTTTCTGCAACTTCATGTATTAGTTTATGGCTTCCTTAAAAAATATTGCACTTGGTTTGCCACTTTGGAACTGCGCAGACCCCAGTAGATGCCGTCAAGATTTCAGGCGTCATGGTGACAGGGGTGAGAACTTCAAGGTGGCATCATCACCCACAATCTATTTTGTGCTTTCGCACTCCCCATTATTCTTACCGTTGCAAGCGTGGTGCTTTTGCTGGCGTGGACGAGCAATTCACCGATACAAAAGAAATATGTTTTATTTACTTGATGTGGCTAAGTCATTGGCAATTACTAAAGAAAATTGTGATATAGGGTGCTGCCTCCGTGTATATTTCCTGATTTCAATACCTAAAAAGAGCAAAGTAAGCCATATAGAACACAACTAAATAAGAAAAGCAAATTCTTTGCGTGTGAAACATTTGTAGCTGCAAATTTGTATTAAAAGGCGCCCTGATTTCGCTATTGAATGATTTTGTTATTTGCAGTGGTTCGACCGTTTGAGGTGGAAGCGGCGCAGAAAATTGTGTCCAATGTCCGCAAGGCCTTACGAGAGACATTCAGGTCATCAAGTTGGGTCACCGGAAGAGATAGACAAATTTCTGTTCGAAAGCTGGACAAGCTGACGGCTGTAGTAGGAATGCCAGGGCGTTATCTTGACGTCGACTTTTTGGAAGCCCTTTACAGTGAGTACCTATTATTTATTTACAATTTAAATCGAGCAATTCTAGAGCAATAACGTTTGTAAAAAAAATGCGCGTGACATGGACAGAAAGACAAAGAAGAAGGCTAGTGGATCGTAGGCTTGACGATGAATTTCAGGCTGTTCTACTGTACACCTTGTTTAGACAATATCACGCAGCGCGCCAAGAAATGCTGCAGAGAGATTTCTCACAACGTTACTCGGAGGGGTTTGTTAATGTTGCAATTTTCGGTAGTACTCATTCATACAATCAGTAGCTCTAACTCGGCAAACACGTTTTATGGATAGAAATTGAGTGTAGCCATGCCAACCGATCTGTCAAGTCCGTATATTTCTTTCCCTGTGTTGCTTAAAGGGGCCCTGAAACACTTATTTAGGTAACCATGACATTATTTCACTGGAAAAGCGCATTTCCTCACAAATTTAATGACGCCAAAAGTTTAGGAATCCGTCCAGTACTAGCGGAGTCGCAGAGACTTGTCACACGCTGCAATCTCTTTCTCTCTTCTCTCATCCCGACGAAAACGCTGAAAGCTAAACAGGGAGCGATGGGAGGGGCCAAACAAAAACCTCAAGCGCGCCTCATGACCTTGAGAACCTTTTCTTTTTTTTTCTTCGAATACGCGGCTTTTTAAATGCATTGCGCGCACACGCGTGAAGAAATGGCGGCCTCTCGCGGTGATCTTTATAACGACTGAGCGCGTCATGCTCAACCCAGCCAATGGCCGATAGATAAGCATTCTAAGTGCGATTTTCGAGCATCTTCCGTCATTTGTTGAGGAAAGAGAGAGCAATTTTCAGCTGACTTTTATAATTTAGTTTAAACTTCAGGACACTTGCTGCGCTATAACATTTGGCTCGCGTGTTTTCGGTAGCCTCTACTATCAATCAGTAGCCTTTCCTGACCACGCACAAGAAGTGTTGCAGGGCCCCTTTAAGTGTGCATACGTCTAGTGATCTAGTGTCCGGAGGTATGCAATACGAAACTTCTTTAACTCTTTCAAGCGCAGAAGTACACTTTTCTTCAAATATTGAACTTCAATGCGAAATTAATTGCTAAAGCTCTGAAACGACACATTGCGCACACGAAAAAAACTTACGCCTTTAAGGTGCACTCCGGCGTTCTTTTTATATTCGTCAATTTCAATAAAACTTTAAACAAGTGTTTTTGTCGGTGCCTTGGTGATATGTACCAAAACATACAACCGTAAGTCATTTACATATTTTTAAAAAACAAGTTTTAAAAGTTGTAGCTGACCTCGGAATCACACTTGTAAACGCGAGCCACCCTGTGTATATGTCGTCAGGGCCTACACTTTTTCATAAATCCATCCTTTCCCAGCAGACGCATGCAGTGCGCGCTTTCTTCTACGTGGCGATTACAACGCGAGCACAGTTCAGTTTTGTAAGCTGCGTAAAGCGCGTTAGTTGTCGTTGACGTCGGGTCTTATAATTTTGATCAACGAGGAAATTGATTCGAGGCGTGTCAGATTCTTCACGCACAGGTGAATCGGAATAAAAAAGTGGTGCATCCGCGCTCATATTGCAGCTGCAATAATCGTTAAACTTGTCACTAAAAAAGCTCAGACGAGCTATCACAGCTTCATTCCGGGTCGGATGACATCGCCAACTTGCTTTCCGCGCTATGTTTACACTCTGGCCAGCCATGGGGGGGGGGGGGGCAGCAGATCTCATGACGTCATTGGCGATGGATCTCGTGACGTCACTCGTTACCCACCATGGACGATGGAGCAGCTCCCGATTTCAGTTTTCGTTTTGACTCGCCGTTTATCGCCTCATTAAAACTTATGACGAGTGCCTGGGCGAAATTAACCATCCTAGCTTTTACAGGACTTTCAATACTATTTTGAACCAGTGTGATCTCAATATGGTCGAAAATGCACCGGACTTCCCCTTTAACCAAGTTCCCAGAAGGTGGTAACCACTGATGAACCCCGTGCCGGAAGTGTCTATGCAGCACACATATGTGACTGGTCATTTCCAAAGTTGCAGCGTACTTTGTGCTTTGCACAGAGAGAATCGCTGGCTTTAGAATTCTGAACAACAGTTTTTTCTTTCCGAAGGCAAAGTGAGATATCGCATGTTTGACATATTGTAACGATTCAAAATGGGTTTGTCTTTGTGCCGTAGTTTGTGCACCCCTTCTTTTAACACTTCGATGGCTCATGCTCTGATGCTGTTGTACGCAACACGAAGGCCACAAAGGCTTTGAAAATGTTTGGTTTGGCCCCTGCACAACACAAGGCTTGCGTTTCCCTGCAGTGTCTCTTTGAGCTTTGCTTCTCTTTGACTAAACCTCTGAAGTTTTTTTATGGTCATCCTTTTTGAACCAGCATGCTCTCGAAAATTGCTGCATGCGTTCACAACGCCGCAGTCAAAAAAGTAAAGCAAATAATTATTTTTCTTTCTTCTCATGCAAACCAACACCCTCCTCATGTAGCCCTTTTTTGCACAGTGGTCAGAGTAGGCAAACACCCTCAATAGGTCACTGTTCAGAATAAAGGTGATCGGCCGCGCATTTTTACTAGAACTGTCAATACGAAATGCTTATATGTTTCATGTTGCGCCATCAAAATTTCCGTACAAGCTGGAATGTCTTTGCGCCCGAACAATTTTTCAGGGTTAAGTGCGGGAAAGGGCATGCATGGTACAAACGTTTTGCTTGGCTGGAACAGTTTTGAATAACTAGCGCGATATTGCAGTAGTTGTCCTATTTAAAATAGTAAAAGGG
This sequence comes from Rhipicephalus microplus, assembly GCF_043290135.1. NCBI lineage: Eukaryota > Metazoa > Arthropoda > Arachnida > Ixodida > Ixodidae > Rhipicephalus > Rhipicephalus microplus. Next base: position 124,335,196 of record NC_134702.1, read on the forward strand.
AAAAGCAAACACCTGTTTGATCGCTCAACCTCTAGTTGTCACTGCTGGAAAATTTTGCAGTTGTTGACGCTAATGGTGATCACTATGGCGAAAAGAGTTAGGAACAGTAGTCTTTATTTGGATATTTCAACGCCAAAAGTCTGGTCTTTCTGTCTGTATCTTTTGGTTTGTTTGTTCAACGATTCAGGCAAAGGCCTTAGTTCAAGCCCTTGCTCAACGCCAATCCATTTTGACCTTGTGGCTGCGTTCATAGCTATCAACATTGCCGAATAATAAGCAAATATTATGCATACTTAGGTGCTATGTCAGTACATAGGTATCAGGTGGTCAGTTCAATTATTCAGAAAATGCATGGATACGTATTTCTACATACAGCACTGTTCATTCCACTGCGCTGACAATGTGACACTATTAAAGAAAAAAATGGTATTTCCTGCGCTTTACTAAAGCGATACAGTAGTGCCAACTGCTAGTGTTTCTGCAATCTAAAACTTTTAATTCATCACATCACTGCCAGACGGCGCCATGTCCCACAGAGCTCATTGATGCAGTGTAAAAAAGAACACAGGCCCCTGCGGCTGTCATTTTTGGATATCAAGAAAATTTACGATAGTGTGATTCAAGAAGACTTGTGGGGAATACTGGGCACATAAGATGTAGAAGATGAAAAAACTAATCTTTTAAAGGATATCCCTAAAAGTAACAAGGTAGTTATCAAATGAAAAAAAAACAGGTATTTGAACCTATAAATATACAACGCGGGCACCGAGAGGGATGTCCCTTTTTTACCTTTGCTATTTAGGCTTTATTTACAGGGAGTTGAAGCCAAATTAGAGGGAAGTTTATAGGCTTCAGCCTCTCCTTTGCCAAGCAAGGAAAGCACTTTTAGTAGTCATTACCTGCATTTATGTATGCAGATGATTTAGTAACAATAGCCGACAACAAGTAAGATCTGAAGGAATTTATAGACATCTGTGGCAATAAGGGAGGTATTTTAAGTTTGAAGTTGAGCGAGAACAAACAGGGAATAATGATTTTTAATGATAGCAAAGGCAGTGAGCATAGAATACAGAAAGTCAAGCTAAA